>NW_004524822.1:685479-715710 GCF_000260255.1 Octodon degus | reverse complement strand
TCCTCTTCTCCTCCTCCTCCTCCTTCTCTTTCTCCTTCTTCTTCTCCTCCTCCTGCTCCTCCTCCTTCTCCTCCTCCCCCTCCTCCTCCTCCACCCCCCCTTCCTCCTCTAAATAAATTCTTCAAAGGAAGTGCTTTGGTGAAAAGGGAGATGCCTACTGTTCTATCCTACTTAGACTGATCATTCATACTTACATTTCTGGACACAACCCTAAAACTCAACAAATTTAATGAGTAACCAAATAACTCTTTGGAGCTTAACATTCATAAGATTAAAATGTAGGTAAAATATGCTTAAAATCCACTCACCTTGTTCCTTATTAAGGACAAGAATTGAGTAAAGGCAGTGGATACAACCATCTCACACCACACGCTGAAATTACTGGATATTTGATCTTCCTTTATTTCCTCTATACCAAAGTAAGGCAAAATTATTTTACCGTAGTATGGTACCTTCTCCTGTACAGGCAACTTAATGAGCATTCGTTTAATGTACTGATTTTTGTCTGAAATTACTAACATTTTCATACTTTTGTTTTTCCACAGATTTCTTACTTTCTCAAAAATGAAAGATGATATGTTATGATTGATAACCAGTTTAGAAATAGTTTGTGTGTAGGCATTTCAGGCTTTAAAGACTCCAGTATCAAGGAGAGTTTAATATAAGACTCACAAATAAAAAGGCACCTGGAAGTGTTATAGTTTAATTCATGCACCCGTTTCTCAGTGCAAGCATGGTAAGAAGAGATTCCCAGCAAGATCCCCACATTTGGCAGTTAGAAAGAACCATCTGCTTTAGCAAAACCTTTGTTATTTGTAACTCTACCCTGAAACTTGAACTCTCTAAAGTTTTAGAACTCTATATTAGATTGGTGCAGAACCTTAGGCCAGAGAATGTGCCAGCATCTCTCTCTCCCTTCTACAAAGAGTATGTGGATTAATTACAAGGCACTGATTGACTTGGATTAGCCTTTATCTCTGCCTGCACAAAATTAATTCCTACCACTTACATCAATTAGACTGGGTCAAGGTGGGTAATTCAGGCTGAACTTAATATAAAAGCATCTGCTTAGCGGAGTGTCTGGAGTTAACAAGGATCTATTAAGAGAGTTATGAATGGCATAAGGAGTTAGGTTTCTCCTTGTTCACTTTATAGAACTGCTGGTGCTTATTCAGGCACTGGGGAATTGGGTGTTCCCTGGGGATAGTTTTGAAACTGCTGCTCCCAGAAAGCAGAGAAGCCCATTTGTCTTGTTGTCACAAGTTGCCTTTACACATCAGATAGTACATTTAAAGGGTCACAGAGATTAACTATATTAAAGACATAAACACATTGAAAAGCACTTATAAGTTTTCCTTCTTTACTCTTGCTTAAAGTATTTCCTACTATATGTTTTAGTTCATGAATAGTTAGCAAATGCATTTTCTAGGGAACAGGATTTGCACAGGCTGGGCGAGGAGTCCTTTCACCAGTCAACACCATCTTGGAGGACTTCCCTTCACTTCCAAAAGGCCCAGCCTCTCCCTGGGAGCTGCTGGGGTCTCCCTCCCTCCATCTTCCTCTTGGCTGGAGGCTTCCCCCAGTGAGGCTCCCTATACCCGGCCTCATTTTGCAGCTGGTGGTGAGGTAACCATGGACATTCTTAAACATAATCTAATATCATTTATTATTATTATTTTAATGTATTTAATACAGGGTCTAGAGGGACTCACTACACAGATCGGACATGTAGTGGTCCTCCTGTTTTCAGCCTCCTAAGTGCTCTGAAACATAATTTTAGGTGGTTCTAGCTACTATTATTAACAAAGTGACATACAAGATAGCACTGCCATCAACCACCCAGGGATTAAGCTAATCAATTTCGCTCCAAGCTAAATGGAAAGCAGACTGCTCAGATATCAAATTTCAGACTCCAAAATTTCTTTTTCAGTAGACACAGCACTCTACATATAAAGGTCAGGTGTCACCCGAGTGGGGAACACAGCGGCCTCCACAGTATGGCACAGAGTCTGAACCTTGGAGATTTTTTTCTTTTGTGTTGTATCTTGCATTTGTGGCCTTATTTTTACTGTGTTTTTTACTTGATTCATCTGTATTTTATAGGTAACTGATCATGATACCTACAAGCAGTGTTTTAATAGTTTTGTTTAGACTATTTAATTTTGTCTTCTCAGATTTAAATAATCCTTTGGGCTTATTTTCTCACCAAGAAAAATAAGTTCTATGTAAAGAAGGGACTGAGGACTGAAGACTCCATACATACAGTGTAAATGTGAAAAACTCACTGAGATGTAGGCAAGGCCTTCCCACCAGCCTCTGCAGCTTGTGGTTAAAGCAGTGCAGTGCTGGGTGACAGACCTAGGTGTGGGTCCCTGTCCTGCAGCCTGGGACTCTGTTACTCTGGGTAACTTTTAAAAGTTTTTAAATTTTTTTTTTATGTATTTGGTACAGGGTCTACAGAGTCTCACCAGGTAGATTAGCCTCCTAGTAATCCTCCTGTTTTCAGCCTTCCAAGTGCTGGGCTTACAAGTGCAAATCACCACACTTGCAAACCGGACGCGCCCAGCTTCAATCGTATCTCAGCACGCCCTGGTGGGGGATGCGGGGGTGGGAGGTTGAGGGGGTAGGGGATGGGGAGGCAGCACAGCGCACCTGGGATCGAACCCTGGCCACTGTGCTCTGCCTAAGCAGGTATGGGTAACTTCTGAGTCCTGCAAATGTGCCTGCTGTGGATTAATAAACAGTACAAACAGAGAGTGTATGATGAGGATGGGGACCTCACTCAGGAGCTGTGACTGCAGGGTCGTGCAGCAGAAAGGGTCAAGTTTGTGCAGAGGGAGGCCCCTCAACGACCTCCTGCACATGCTCGGCCCCAAAAGGCTACCCTCAGTTGTCAAACGTCATCCCTCACCCCGCCTACTACATCAACTCACGCTATTCTGGAGTCTGCAAGCAGCAAACTGTTCGCAACCTGCACGCACATTTTCTAGGAAACGTCCGAGGTGAGATCTGACATTATGTAACTGGAAATCGACGCGAAGGCCAGGCTGCTTCAGCGCATGCGCACCAATCCACAGCTCTCGCCCGAGCCGGGGCAGCTCTGTACTCTTCACCTCTGGGAAAGGGGTTCTTGCTTGAACTTTCCAATCTTGGAACTGGGCTGAGCCTGAGGACGACATCAGGCGGGAGAGAGGTTGGCCCTGAGCACCCGTATTCTGTTATCGCCTATCCAGTAAAATAGCGACGACCGGGATACCTCCAGACAGGAGGACATCTGCCCAAGTGAACTTTCTGGTTAAACATTAAAAGCTCTTTCAACTCTTGTTAATTTTTTGTTTTCCTCTGAACTGGGTCACACGAGTTCCCACCTTAATAAGTATGGTAACCAAATTCTAATTTCACATTCCTCCACTGCTCCAGACTTTTGCTTGGCCTTAGGGTCAGAGGGCATGAATGATGACTCTGGCTCCGACTGCAGGAAAACACGGGGGTGAAGTGCTTCAGGAAGAGCGGATGCTGCACGGCAAGCTCGCCTTTTGCTTTCGATGATCTTTCTTTCTTTCTTTCTTTCTTTCTTTCTTTCTTTCTTTCTTTCTTGTATTTTAGGAAAGGGTCTACAGGGTGTTCAGGGTCTCACTACTAGACTGGACTCATAGTGATCCTCCAGTTTAGAGCCTGCCAAGAGGTGGGATTACAGGCGCGCCACCAGGCCCAGTCTCAATGCGCCCCGGGGGCAGGGCTGGTGGGGGGGGATGGGATCGAACCCCCCCCCGCCCAGGCTCCTGCTTGCAGGCCCTTTAATCCACTAAGCTATTTGGCCGGCCCTGGATGATTTTTCTTGGGTGTAGTGTACTATATGGGGCAGAGGAAAGGCTAGGGTTTCTTTTATGGACTGAGGTTGCAGGCAAGGCCTTAATGCCAGCCCCTGTAGCTTGAGGCTAAAACATCTTTGCCTATAGCCTCTTTCTTTCTTTTTTTAATACTGTCTTGCTATGTGGCCCAGGCTGGCCTTGAACTCACAGTGATCCTCCAGCCTCAGCCTCCAGGTGCTGGGATTACAGGTGTGTACCTCAAAGCCCAGCAACAACCAACCAACCAACCAACCAACCAACCAACCAACCAACCAACCAGAGAACTGTGGTTCTTTAAGGGCTTTGGCTGCAGTACAGGAGTAGACAGTGACCTGAGTTTAGTAACCTGAGAAGTGTTTCTGCACAGACTTAAGCATCAGACAGCAAGCGCTGCCGGTGGATGAGCAGAAGAAAATGTACTGTGTCTATCAGGGCTTCATTTCCAGCCGCAGGGACCTTTCGGTGGTTGGAATGCAGGCAGAGTTAGCTGCACTCCACTGCAGGGTCACAACTCTCACAGGGCGGTTTAACATAATGCAGTACGAGAAAGCGATGCAGGTGGCTGAAGATAAAAGGCCTCCATAGGATGGGGCTTACCTTAAAACTTTTTGGAACTTGTGTCTGGCATCATCTGCACTTTTGGAGAGGATGCTAAAGGCTAATTTTCCACGGCGCTGGGGCTGGGGATCGACGCCAAATTCCTATTCCCAGTCCTAAGTTATGTAATCAGAAATAAGGCTGCCCAAGCCACACATCAAATAGGCTCGCTTTCTGGCAGACTATGAAAAAAAAAATCAGTTTTAATGTTTGAAGTCGGCATTTGTTTATATAATGCAACAAGCCGCGGCAGCCAAACATGATAATTAAATGCTTTAACAAGTGAGAAATCTTGCCAGAATATGTAATTTAAGGGAAGGGGGAGGTACGTGGAGAGCTGATATGCAGCAGAAAACGCTGAATTATTTAGTTCACACGGCTTGGAAGCAGACATGCTAAGAGACTGCCCACAGAAACATGAAAAGAAAAAGCAGCAGGCCTGGCAGCCAGGCCCGTCATCTCAGCACTCGGGAGGCTGGGGCAGGAGGCTCACCTGAGAGTGAGGTCAGCCCTGGCTACATGGTGAGTTCAAGGCCAGCCTGCAGCACATGGTAAACCCCTGTCTAAAAAAAAAAAAAAAAGAGAGAGAGAGAGAGAAATACGTAAAAAGGCCAGTTATTTACTCTTTTCATATATAAATGGTACTCTTCTCACTCAAATCTGAGACACAAGGTCTTTCACTTTCCCTTCATCATAAAATCCTGCGTACAAAAATGAAAACCCTGCAAAGAAACATCTAACTGTATTCTTCTGCCCCTTCCATTATCAAGTAATTTTTGTATCCTCTTACTTCACCTGACTGCTACTTCAGGTGAAGCACAGCTTCGGTTTAACTCAGGATTAGAGTTAAGGTGAGCAACTAATTAGGTTTTTTTTTTTTTTTTTTTTTTTTTTTTTTTTTTTTTTAAAGGATTCAACTTCTAAGATAATAGGGAAATCGTCTTTAATCTCAGTCCACTCATCTGCGAGTCAGAGGAGGAACACACCCTGGGCCTCCCCCAGGAACTCAGAGGAACAAAAGAAGCCCCAGACAGCAGTGGCAAGTGCTACGCACAGTGCTCAGAGCCCCCAGGGACAGCAAGGCGCCCACAGGCCAGGCATAGAGTCAGGTTCTCATGTTCTCCACAGCTCAGAGGTCGCCCAAGCAAACAGAGTCCTTGCACAGGTGTAGGAGGGAGTGAGGTGAGGGAATATACTGGGATGGAGACTTTGGGTATCATTTCATTTTTTCCTACCCAGTACTGGGTTCTTGCGTCCTGGAACATGACCTCTTTCATATCAGGGACTCCCTGGTCAAAGGGACCACTGGCTTTTGCCTGGCCAGCAACACAAGCTTCCTAACTTGTATTCCTTTTCTACTTCACTGCTGGCAATGTATTCTCCACCCAACAGCTACCATGAATCTTCAAAAAGCCAAACTGCATTCTGGGAGGCTGTGGCAGGAAAATCACATTTGAGCCCAGTGTGGGCAATTTTGCACGACCCTGCTTCAAAATAAAAAATTACAAATAGCTCAGCATATTAAAGTGTCTGCAAGCAGGCTCAGGGGCCGGGGGTTCGATTCCCAGGCCTGCCACGCTGGCCCTGCCCCCGGGGCGTGCTGAGATGGAAATTGAGACTGGGTGTTGTGGCACAGGCCTGTAATCCCAGCACTTGGGAGGATGTAAACAGGCAGATCACTACGAGTCTGGTATAGTAGTGAGACCCTGAATACTCTGTAAACCCTTTAAAAAAAAAAAAAAAGAATAAGCTAAGCTCCACAGGCTACCACCAATATGGTTCCCCTCCCTCCCCAAAGCCATGGCCCACGAGCCCCAGCCACTCCAGCTTTCATTCATTGCCCAGCCGTTAATTCTTGTCGCACAGGGCTTCCCAAGCACTTTCTAACTAAAATCCACTCAGAGGATGCTGAGATCCTCATTCACAGTTAGAATTACACATTCATTATGGCTTTAAAAGTACTGTCTTTCAGCTGCACTAAGCTCTGAGCTCCAGACCCCGTCTGCCTAACTCACCACAACCTTAGCGCTCACAGAAGGGTCTGGCAGGCAGAGACCTCTGCCAAGGGAGCGCGTGGACACCAGGCCCTGTCTGCATCCTGATGTGACCAGCTCCTCGTCCATCCTGCCTCGGGCTCCTCTTACCCACTACACCTCTTCCTTCTTTGAAAAAGCACTTTTTTGGGTGGAGGGAGAACGAGGTCAGCCATGCAGGCAGCTACCTGGGGCCAACAACTACTAGGCTTGCAGGAGCCAGGGTTTCCCCACTGTTTCTAGGAAAAACAGAGAACCCTAAAGTCTCAATGAATGACTAGAAGTCTAGTCATCTGCGGGGAAAGGCAGACACCTGGAACATACGTTGTTAAGTGAAATGAGTCAGACACCCAAGCTGGAATACCACATGGCACCTCACATTTGAGGAAGGAGAAGTATAGATAAAGAGCAAAATAAAAGGCAGATCTGGGAGACAGGTGTTTTGCAAATGAGAAGGGGTCTGGAAGACTGGACAAGGGGAGGGGGAGGGGAAAAGGAGAAGTAAGAAGGTTTATGATGGGTCGTGCACACATGCCAAATACCCACAACAAACACATATACATGTGATAAACATGAATTGAAAACAGTAATGATGAAAACAGGGAAAGGAAGATCAGAGGGAGGGAGGGAAAGGGGCTTATAGAAGAACCAAGATGTGTTATGGATTTGTATCTACTCCTTAAGGTGAATGTAACCTTCAGGCACTGCAAACATGTATAAAATTAAAAGTTCAGAAAAATGCCAAAGTGTTTCTTTCCTCCTTAGGCCTAAGGCCTGACATGCTGGCACAACTCCAGGGGGCGCCACCTGCGGGTCAGTGCTCAACACCAGGTAGCACAGCAGGTGCCACATGCCGGACACGGCAGCAGGTGGTGGCCCTGCTTGGTGCTCCAGGGTTGTCCTCTGCAGGATTCACCCCGCTCTCTATCCTGCTCTTGGGGTTCCTATTATAACCCAACATTTTTTCCTTCTCATCTTTGAAAATATGATTAAATAGATCATATTCCTTATAAAGTCAATAAAAGAAAAGCAGGCTATGAAAAGAATTCACTTAAGCTGATTTTTCATTAGGAAAAAAATCTCCAATATCACTGATTTTTGAAAATTGATCCCTCATTGTTTATTTGCTTTGAAAGCATAAGCACAGTGAGAATGCATGTGAAAAAAATCAGTATTTTTCTCCTCTCAAAATCCATGGGACTTAGGAAGAAAAACAAATAACTATCTCACTAAGGAAAAGAAGGAAAAATTCATAAAGCCACTGTTTACCTTAATTGCAAAAATCTCTCAGTTATCCCATAAATGGTTTCAAAAGGAAATTAGAAATTCATGTTAGGATAAAAATCTGAGTTAGAGTCCTGGCAACATGATGAACCCATTTGGTAAGAACTGGTTTAAAGTCCAAGAATCATTCTTTATACTGGGTCACAGGATGTTGCTGAAAGGGCTAAATAAATAGTTCAAGTAACTCTGGCAATAACATACTGAAAGTAATTGAGGCAAAAATGTAACCCAATAAGTGCCTTGTGATTTTATATGACCTGAAAGGTAGCTCTCCCCTCTTTAGATCAAAATCACCAAAAGATGTAGCTGTCGAGGAGTTAGGCATCAAATTGGATCAGACAGGGATGAGGAGGTTGCTTGGCTGTCTAAGTGCCTGCCTGGCAAGCACAAGATCCTGAGTTTGACTCCTGGTGCCCCATGCCTTGCTGACCATTGAAACTGGGTGTGGTGGTGCATGCCTGTAATTCCAGTGCTGGGGCGGCTGAGACAGGAGGATCACCACAAGTTCAAACTGGGTAGTGAGACACTGTACCAAATAAATAAACAAACAAACAAATTTGGTCAGAGAATGACCTCTTTAGAAATCAAAACCTTTTCAAAAATTTCTTTGACCTCTGTACAGGCAAAAGTTTTCTCTTTTCGTTTTTGTTTTTTTTTTTTTCAGTGCTATGTATCAAACCCAGGGACTAATGGGCAAGGTAAGCAGTCTACAGTGATCTATATACCCAGTCCTTTTCAAACAAATTTTATTTATTTATTTATCTTAAAGGCATGTCTATTTATTTACTTATTTATTTAGTGGCCAGCTCAGCCTGCCTTGGGGGCAGGGCTGGTGTGGCATGTGGTGCTGGGGATTGAGCTGCAGTCCCTGCGCTTGCCTTGCCTACGCAGGCACTTTAGACCGCTGAGCTATCCTACTGGCCCTCAAACAAATTTTAATCTAGCATTCTGGGAAGCTGAGACAGGAGAACTGCAAATTCAAGCCAAGACCAGGCGAGATCGAAAGTTTGAGGCAAGCCTCTAGCAACTCAGGGAGATGGTGTTTCAAAATTTAAAAAGTTAAAGTAAGGGTTGAGAATGTAACTAAGTGTGAGGGTCTAGGTTTAATCCCTAGTGCTCCCCTCTCCCCCATACAACAGGGTCGTGTTAAATTGCCCAGTCTGCTATAAACTTGTGATCCTCCTGCCTCAGCCTTCTGAACTGCTGAGATTGCAGGCACGTGCCACCAACTCGGCTGCTCCTACTTTAAAAAAAAAAACAAAAAACAAAAAACAAAAAACAAAAAACAAGGAAAACGACTGCCAGCTATCACAACTCTGAGTCAGGAAGGTTTTCCTCCTCCTGCCTGGAGGCGAGGTCTAAGTAAGAAACTTCTCTGTCTTTCCTAAAACTGCAGCACAGCAGTGCAAATATGTGAGCTCACACATGAGCAGTACAGTTGGCTGAGATCTGGGTTAGGATGCCGAGCAGAGCAAGGTGTGGGAGAAGAAGAGAAGAATGCTCAAGCTAAAATGCTTACAGATAAACTCAAAGTAACAACTGCCTCAGTGAAAGGTCATCACCAGGTGAAGGAAGGGTATTGGTCACGATACTTGGGCTCCCGTTTTATGTACATTTAAGGTCAAGCAAGACAAACTGTATTCATGTTACTTTGTACAGTGTAGGGGGACAGGAGAAAAGTTGTGTCATCAGAAGATTACAATGCTTTTGTAGAAATGAAACAATGGAACACTGAAGCAATGAAATATAAAATGTGTTCAGCAGTTACTACATTCTTTCCCTTAAGGATCAGTTTATTTTAGTGACTGCTTATAAGGCACTCTGATTCTGAAGTCTTCGTGTGTATTTCAGGGCAGGCTTGGCATGGAAGCCTGGACCCAACTGACTGGAATTCTGAGCCCTTGCTTGGTCCTGTGCCAGCCAAAGCCATGGAAACCACGATGTTCTAGCAGATCAAAGAACAGTTTAAGCTTCAGAACTGCCTTAGACTTCCCAGGAATAGAAACTGTGCCTAATATGAATACAATTTCTCAAATGGGCCATTCAGATTTACTGTGGATGAGCTCAAAATATCACACTTACAAGGATCTGGAGAGCTACAAAGGGAACTACTGGCCTGCCAAGAAAACTGTAGTTCTTTTTTTTTTTTTTTTTGGAACCAGACTACAAGGAACCAAAGAGTATTTGACAGAGTCATAAAGAAACAAATCACTGTGAATGTTGTTTCCAAGGTGTTCTGGTTGTTGAAAACCCCCATAAAAAAATTTTTTTTTCAGAATTTGCAGGTATTGCAGCCAATGTTTTCTGTCTTAGCAGAGACACTGGCAGCCAGGTTCTCCTTCCATCTTGCCTGGGCACCAGGGCACGGCAGCGTGCGGGTGTGGGGGGCCCTCCTGAAACCACAGGAAGCTCTCACCCCAGCAGCAACCAGCTGAAAAAACAGAACCAAGACTTCCCGAGGCCTTGTTCACTTTTACCTTCCGGTAAGCTCTTCAGGCCCTCTCGTGTACTAGGCCTTCTCCAAAGGCTTCTGCTCTTTGTGGCTCACAAGTACACAAGAGGTTTCGGACACTTTCCACCTGCCTACTGGGAAGGTTTTCAGGGAACAGCAGTGTCTACAATGCCACAACAGTTTGCTCAGTGTTGGTGGGCTGCCGGGCCCATGGTTCTACGGCACAATCCCTCGTGCCTTTCATTGCTTCCTTTCTTTCCAGACTTCTGAATTCAGCTTTCCTAAAAGGGCCATCACCACAGACAGGCTATGAGAGGAAAGCAGGTTACGTTTTTTCTTGGGAAATGTTAATGCATGTTCAGGGAAGAATTTATTAACTCTTAATTAATTAGCCTACTTATTAATCAAGTATACTATCTATATACATTTGTTTCAAGTAGGAAAAGGGAGATGGTTTTAAACAAGGGAAATTAATAGACCATAAGAATTTATCACTAGAGTCTTATTTCAGGCCACTATTTTTCAAGATACTTTATAAAGTTGCATTGTGTGTGACAAACACAAATTCATTCCCTCTCAAACTCCATTTTGCTATGGTATTAGGACAGTATGATACTGTCTGTCATCCACTGCTGGGAAGCACAGTACTTCACCGAAAAAATAACAGAAGTAAGTCTTCCAAGAAGTAGCCTCTAGCCAAAGACTAACCATCCAGGAAGTCACAAGTGAAAATTCTTTTTTAAAAACTATGACTACAAAAATACAAGATTTAAAAACACAGGTGGTCAGACATTTTTAAATAAAAAGCGAAAGATTTATACGATCTGAAGAGAAACCAGAGTATGGTCAGACATTTTGAGGCTACTAAAACCCTAAACTCTCCGTAGTAGATAAACCGAGGTGATACTAACTCAGCTTTAATATATGTTTAAATGGGCCTTATTTTCATGTTGTATGATTTGAATGCTTGGATCCCAAGCTTCAAACAGTCATGGTGGTGGTGGTGGTGGTGGTGGTAGTGGTGGTGGTGGTGTCTGTGTGTGTCCCACTGTCCCATTTGTGGAGAAAATAATTTTATGAATGCAGTCTCCTGAAGGTAACTGTCCTGGGCGAAGAGCTGTCTTGCTTCCAGTTCAGTGTGAACTTGCTGTGTACACCGGTGGCATCACCAGCCTCTTTGGATCTCATTTTTCTCATGGGTAACATGAAATATTTAGAGCTAGGTCTTTTCTGTGTCTAAAATGAACACCTTGATGGAGTTGCTGTGAGCAAGAGAACACAGGCTCAATGGTCGTCTGCAAGGGAAGGATCCTGCCTGAGGTGACAGACAGACAGACGGACAGATGGACAGACGGACGGACAGACAGACAGACAGACAGACAGACAGACAGACAGACAGACAGGTGCAGGTTAGCAGCAGCGCAACCAACGTGGTTGAAACAGAGGGTGCTTGGGATTGATGCTACAGGCAGAGCGAGACTACAGACGTGTGTGGAGCTGGAAGCCTATGTTAGCTGGCGATGAGCTCAGCCTGATGAGAGGCAGGTCAAGTTAACCCTTCTCCTAAACTCTCTTCACCAGGGATGGTTCCAACCTGAATGGCTTGGCTAACTTCAGATAACCACAAATATACTGAATTGTGGAAAGTGCAGCATCTTGACCCTTTTAATAGCTTTCATGCAGGAAGCTGCACTGTATTCACATAATTTGCCTTTTTTTTTTTTTTGTCCAGAGTACTTCTGGGGTGAGGGAAACCCTCAGAAGGAGCCACGTATCTCTACCTGAAGGCTGTTCTCTTTTTTATGTGTTTGGTACACAGATTGGACTAGTAGTGCTCCTCTTGTTTCAGCCTCCCCAGTGCTGGTACTTCAGGCATGCACCACCACACCCAGTATCGGTGGCTGGCTCTGCGCACCTGGGGGTGGGGCCAGCGCAGCATGTGGTGCCAGAGCAGCAAGTGGTGGCAGAGCAGCATGTGGTGCCAGGGATTGAACCCCAGTCCCTGTGCTTGCCTAAGCAGCCTCTTCATCTGCTGAGCTAGTTCACTGGCCCACTTTTGCTTTTGTAATGAGAAATTCTTGTTCAAATAAGGGCATATCTGATTTGAAAGGAAAGACAGCTAGTGGACAGCAACCCAGAATGGTAGGAGAAAGCAAGACAGACAGAAATACTGAGGCCAGGCTTATCCTTTACAACGTCCTTCATCCTTACCTATCCTTCCCCCTTAATCTCTGAGGCCTAAAGCAGGGCTCCCCACTCCCCACACTAACTCAGTCAACTTCTCTGCTTTGTCAAACCTTGAGGAATAAAGGAACGAATGCCAGAAGCAGCTGGAACTTTTACCACCTATTGTATAGCTAAGACCAGTAATTCCCCTCTGGTCTGTGCTGGTGCACACCAGGAGTTAAGAAAAATGATCCAACCTCTTGCCTAGCCCCAACCTTAATGACTAAATCAAACAGTAAAGCCTTGAAAGGTGGGAAAGGAGGACCTATTTTTTTCTCTAAAGCCTTTCCTTCTAATGATACAAGAAAGAGGAAAAGAGGACAAGGAATCTTATACTCTAGTGACGGGGCACAAAGGACATAACTTAGTTTTACAAATTATTTTAACTTGCACCTGCAATCAGGTTGTATTCTAAATCATTCTGGGCTCAGAGCCAAAGGCTGGCATCTGAAACACATTTTGTCATAGGCATAGTATCAGAAAAGATAAATAGGTTCCCAATTTGTGTACATTGGTCTGCTTATCTTAGGATACACTAAATACCTACAGCCTGGTTACAGCTTGGTTTTACCTGACCATTTTGCCCAGAAGCTGGAAGCTATCCTCAACAGGTCCCTTACTGATGTACTGACCTGTATCACTGACCCCATGGCTTATGTCTGAAGATAGAGGAATGGTGAGTAGGGGACAGTTTTTAATGTGATTTTTTTACTTAAAACTTTCTTCAAGAAAAGGCTATTCCTAAATGTGCACATAATAGAGCATGACTCTGGCATATGCTCTAAAGAACAAAGCTCTAATGGCCTGTCCTGTGCCAGGTTTTCGGCATGAGTGATTCTGGACACAGGGTTAGCTAGTGTGGGCACCTTCCAGTTGAGGAGACCTTAGATCAAATGAGGATGGCATCATGAAGCATGCTTCTGTGCCCAAGTGTCAAGAAAGAACTCAAGGAACTTTGTGGAAGGAAGGGGAACCAGGAAAAGCAGGTCAGAATGAGAACTAGGGGCTGACAGTTTATTCTCAGAACAGTTTTATTTAGAAATAAAGACAATGTCCCACAATCATTGAAAATATAGCAATTAAAAATACTTTGGGTACTGAGATAAAAAGGAAAAAGAACGCAACTATTGAGTACAACGGCAACCTCGCTCTTGTGGGCACTGTTAGTGCTTATCGGGCATTAATTCTCTCGTTTGTCTTTCCCACCACCTTGGTTTACTGAGGTATCCACCTCCTCATCCCTTCTGCCTGCAGTCATAACCCTGGATCTATAGGATGATGTTATGAACCTAAGCTAATCAGGACATGACATTCTTAGGACCATTACTGCCTCTGTGCTACAAGAGCCTCTATAGATTGAAGGGAGCTTCCTGCCCATATTTGCATTCCTCAGCCTTCTTGGGACCATTTACTGGAGGTTAGGGAGGAAGATGAGAAACAGCTTGAGTCCCCGATGTTCCTGAGTCACTGAGTCAATGAATCTTCAAGGCCATCCTCCCTGGAGAGTAGTTTTACGACTTTCTGTTTTACCAAACTTGAGTAAGAGTTACTATTACAGGTGAAAGTATTCCATGTGGAAAAGATCCGTAAAAGTGGGAAGCCTGGAGATATGGAATAAAAGATGTAAACCTGAATATAGTTTGAATGTTAGGATAGAAACTGCCTTATATATCTCTGGTTTTTTCTACCTGAGCATACACTGATTTGCTAAAAATACTCCATAATGTAAGCTTTCAATGGACCATACATCTAAGATGCAGAACACAGGTCATTGCTTTCCTGTGGGTCCTTAGTGGGAGTTTTAGGGTTCTGTTTCCTTTAGAACTCAGTAAACTATTCTACCACTTTGCATACCTAGTGATGGCCTCCACTATGCATTTTTAAAATAAAAATTTAAATACAAAGCTTTCCATATTGCATGACATTTTATGAACAGAGTGTTCTTATCTCAGAAAGCTTAACCACCTATAAAAGCGACTATTGTGATAGTCATGGGGTTACTTTAGAGTACACGAAACAGATGGTCAGAGGTTCGTCGACACGACCCACTGATCTGCATTCCTGAAGGGATGCAGGGGCAGGGCCAACGTGGAGCCTACTGACTGGCGACCCCCGAGAATCCCGAAATCCAAGGATGCGCAGGTTCCTCACATGAAAGGGCACGGGATTTGCATATAACCTGTGCAAGCCTCCCATATTCTTTAAATCGCCTCTACGTTACTTATATTGTCTAGTTCAATGTAAATGCTATGTAAATTCTTGTTATTCTGTATTGTTTAGAGAATGGCAAGTTCATATATGCTCAGTGCACAGGGAATCTGTTTAAAAATATTTTTGATCTACATTAGATACACAGAGATGGAACACAGACATGGATGGGCAACTAGATACAAGAAGGAGCAAAACAAAATAGCTTGCCTTTAAGGCTAAAATCTGGTGTGCATGTGGGAAGAATTAATTCTATGCAAATATAAACACTTGTTGTTTAAAATCAATGCTTCCAAAGGATGGATGATTTTTAAATGGTAGGTTTGAGTGAACTTCTGAGAAGCTGTTAGACATAAGTAGAAGAAAAAGTTTTCTTGGCTTTTACATCAGTCAGAAGAATGATCACATAAGAAAAGATACCTTGATGCATTCAATATCTCCTAGCAGATCAGTGAGTCATGTCAATGAACCTCTGACCATCTGTTTCGTGTACTCTACAGTAACCCATGACTATCACAATAGTCACTTTTATAGGTGGTTAAACTTTCTGAGATAGGAAAACTCTGTTCATAAAATGTCATGCAATATGGAAAGCTTTGTATTTAAATTTTTATTTTAAAAATGCATAGTGGAGACCATCACTAGGTATGCAAAGTGATAGAATAGTTTATTGAGTTCCAAAGGAAACAAAACCCTAAAACTCTCACTAAGGACCCAGCAATTCCCTTCTAGGCCCATTCAAACCAACATGTATAGGCAGCATCATTTCAGCACAGAGGATGTTTCAAGTTGTTCTTGGTAAGTGATCGTTTCTACAGGAAAACATGTTCCAGGTTCAAGTGGGATGCTGTGTGTGTGTGTGTGTGTGTGTGTGTGTGTGTGTGTGTGATTCCTAGTCCTACTTATAAATGCTTTTTAACCTACAACAGTCCTCAAATGTGGGATCTAACAATAAGTTATCAATTTTTTTACAGAAGCATCTACCTAAACTTCTAGAAGGTGGCCGTGATGGGAAGACTAGGAGTTGTTGGGAGTAAAGAAAGGTAGAGATTTCCTTGTCTTCTCTCCTCCACCCTAATATAATTCATAACATGCAAACACATGGGGCCATGTGTTAGTCAGACTCCCATTAGTATAACAAATATTTGATATAACCAACTCATCAAGAAGGATGAGCTAAATTTTGGTTCTGAGTTTCCGAAGTTCCAGTTTGTGGTCAGCTACCTTTCCCACCATGCGGCCAGTGGTGAGGTGGCTGGTTATGGTAGAAGCAGGTGGGGGAGCAAGCTGCCTACCTCATGGCTCAGAAGCAAGAGAAAGAAGGAGCTGGGTCTCCTCATCCCCTTCATGTGGGCATCCCCAGTGAGCTACAGACCTATCACTAGGTCCCCCCTCTTCAAGATTCTACTACTCCCAGTAGCACTTTCCTAGGGAGTATTAAGCCCTTACCACTTGGGTGTTGGGGAGAAACCCAAGCTCCAAACTAAGAGGACATAAGGAAAGAGCTAGACACTGTGCCACACATGAAGCACTCCTCTGTGTGCTTCTCCATCCTCTCCCTAAGAGGGAGCAAACAGGCTACCATTTACATCATCCCCTCCTCTTCCTTTCAGGATTCCAAGCTGTATCTTATTGTTAATTCAAAGCATTTCACCTAAGCTCTTACCACAAAATAAGTAAGAATAGTTCAGTCTTAAAGTTTTAAAACTAAAACTGGGAAAAATATATATGCAACTTTGAAGTATAGAGTGGACTGTCCTTCTCTTACTGCTCTGATGTGTAGCTGAAGCTTTCCTAAGTCGTTTTATATAGGGCTACCCATTTCTAAATCATTCTAGTTTTATAGCTAATAAACATATCTCTAAACTCCATTATCAAGATACATGGCCTAATAAAAAATGTTCATACCACATTCTCTAGGTTTGAGAAATTTACTAATGTTGGAATTTCAATCATGTACGGGAACATGGGCAAAGAATATTAGTAATAGGAACCAGAACCCCACATGGCTGTACCTGCAGTTTCAGTACAGTGTGTGTTCTATAGGCTCTGTTTGCCTGAGGGCATCCCACCATTGCTTTACTCCTTCTGAGGAGACAGCACACTCCCAGATGTTTTCCAAAGGAACTTTCAGAAAACAAACCCTGCTTAAATTGAAGGCTGGCTGCCCCTAAAGTGTGCGGTGTACACACATGGTTATGCTATCTGAATACTTAGTAGCTCTCAGTCTTTTCTTATGGAATTTTGGGTGTTGATTGTTCCAATAGTCTTCAAGATTTTTTAATTTTTGATTTAAAGGATGAGTGAGGCTGAGAGTCCTAAGCAACAAATCCTCAGGGCTCCTCTCCATGGCTGGGAAATACGGTTGCCAGATTCACTCTCCCCCTTGATACCGATGAGAAACAATTCCATTTTCCAGGAAGGGTTCCTCCAGGGGACCTCATGCCACAGGTCCAGTTAGCAGCGTTCGGCCTGGCAGATCAAGGGGATGTCTTTCTTCAATAAAGGTCTACTCTTTCTAGATAGGCCAAATATTGTTAAAATCACAACCTGTGCTGTATTTGGAAATACACTTTTTGCAAATGCAGGGAAATATAACTTGAGGGTGCAGCGCATCCGATGGCAGGTGATAGCTGTTTGTGATTTGTCTCAAATGATTTCTCTTTTGGCAATCCCTACCTCACTTAAAACTTTAGCTAGATCTTAAGAATAAAGTACAGCTGGCTCTGAACATGAGGTGCATAAATAAGAAGGTCTACAATGAACAAAACTGTTGCTTTAAAAGTGTCGTCACAGTTTTGTCTCTAAATGCACCACCCATGACACCACCCCAAGTGTATGTTCTCCCCAGTGGAGACTCCCAAAGAAAACCATGGCTGTGGTGATTGTGGTGGTGTGTGTGGAGTATTTTGTTTGGAAGATAAAACAGATAAAGATTTTTATCTTAGCAAAGATAAAAATCCACTTGAGGAAAAATACTGAGCCTGGAAAATAATAATAATGAAAGACTAGAGTATTTTCTAGTTTAGAGCTACTCAAAGAAAAAAACATGTTTGTACATGTAGCTGTGCCTTAAGATTGTCCCTAGTTTAAAAAGTTTTATCAGAAATACTGGTTAGTGAAGCTTTTTTTTGAATTTTAAGTTTTATTCTGCAATATTCTTCCTATTTGAAATTTTCACATGAACAAAAGTTTGGGCTCATCCTGTGTCTCACTTACTCCTCTTTCATTGCTGGGACAAAATACCCAACACCCAAAATGAAGGAAGGAAAGGTTTATGTATCTCACAGTTAGTGGAGCTTTCAGTCTATACTCAGTTGACTCCAAGGCAGAGTGGCACATAAAAAAGAGCAATCGTTTATGACAGGGACAAAAAGTGAAAAAACCAAGGGAGTGGCAGCATCTCAGGCACCAGCTAGCCTCTCTCCCCTCCTTACATTGTAATGCAGATTACCCAGCCCAGGGCCAGAGTGTAGCATTCACACCTGTGACCCCAGCATTGGATCAAGAATCAGTCACAGACTCTGAAAACCACCCCATGACTGCATGAGGCTTTAGGGGGACAACTAGACACAAATCATTACATCATGCTCAGGTAGGCATCTGCCTTCAAACCTTCTACACTTAAACTTGGCTTACCAATGTCTTATGAGTGCATAAATTTCTTAATTTTTCACATTGTATGCATTATATTTTTTATATCAAAGAATTCCTGAATGTAGAATAATGTAAGTATACTTTTCATAATCATTGGTAAAGTCCCCACTGGAGGTTTATGCATATGCATCTTGGGCACCTATATAAGGGTGTTAAGCATTTATAAATAATAATATACTGGGGAAAATCTAGAACTTTAAAATAAACTGTATGTGCCAGACATGGTTATATACAAGGCACCGGGTTCCATGCCACACACAAGACTTTGCTTCTGCCTTTGAATTGTTTGCATCCCTTAGAGCAGGAAGGAGCAGCATTGGGGGAAAGCAACCAAGCAGACCCTGAGCAGGACTGATTTCTAAGATCTACAGCAGCATCCAGAAGCGAGGCATAACTGAGACTTCCAAGTAAGTTGTTGCTAGGCTAACCAGTGCTGCCACTTAGAACAAGAGGAAGACACAACCAGGCAGGAGTAATTTGAAAAGGTGAAGGAATCTGAACTGAGTTTGAAAGGCTAGATAAGGTGTAGATAACATCATTATCCCCACTCTTGCTCTACAGCTCTGTTTAGAGCCCAGGAATGGGCAGGAACCAAGTGTCGTGCGCATGCACTCTGATTCCTGCCACTAAATGCAGGTCACTTTGTCATCACACTTTTGACATGAGGGTGGCAAAATCCTGTCTGAGGCCTCTCTAGAAAGAGGTAAGCAGTAGTCCATGGCCAGGTGCAGTTGGCTCTAGACCCCACTGTGTTCCGACACTGATGTCCCAAATCAAAGGTGGTCTAGGGCTACCCAAGCCTCTCCCTTTCTTGCCTGCTCTTTGTGGTACAGGAGGTTGAGCTCAGGGCGTTCATACAGAGCCTGGATGGGCTGCAAATGCCTCTCCTGGCAACAGAGATGCTGCTAAACTTTGTGTTGAATGTAGGTATTTATACATCAAACTTCTCCCCAAATTCCTGGTAAAGGTGCTGGGTTTGTTACTCAGTGCTGGAGTGCTTCCTTAGCATGCAGGAGTGCCCTGGGTTTAGTCCCTGGAACCAGAAAACAAAAAATACAAACAAAACAAAACGCTTACACTGAAGACTACATCAGTCGTGATGACTTTAGCACTGAGCAGGGTATTAAAGCCAGCATTGTGTTCTATGCTCCAAAGACATAGAGTTGCAATCTAAAGTCCTGCATTGGGTCTTATTTTCTCTTTATATTCTTTGTCTTAAAAATTTGGGTCTGGTTTCTTAAAATGTAATGTTGTATGTAGTCCTTTGATATGTAATGTGCAGTCACTAAAAAGCAATGGAATTTTGCAGCATCACATGTTCCCCTAGGTAGAATGTTACAGCAGAAGGCTTTTAGTCAAATAGCCTCCAAGTTGTCTTTCTCTGGTCCCCTTCTTCCTTGTCTCATTTTCTGTCCTCTGAGGGGTGTTTTCATTGGGGGCTTTCCAGTCACCTCCAAGATCACTTACTCTCACAACTAACTCCCTGTCCTGACTCTCCTGTTGGAGGAGATGAAGATGCTTTTATGTAGGACAAGTTGATTGCCTCTCTTCTTGCCTCTTCCCACTTCTTTCCTCCACCCTGAATATCAAGTTTGCCTCAAATCTGTGAGTTTACTTTATCATCTGTTTCTTTCCTCATGAGGAAAACAAGCTTTCCTTACTGCAGAAAAAGGCAGGATGGGGTAAAGCAATAAAGCCTGGTTTCTAAAAGCATACATACCCTAGAAAACTCAACTGAAATGGGGCCAGGTGCAAGGTGCAGTGAGACAGGAGGAAGTGACATTGGCTTTAGCTCAGTCATCATGAGTGCAGGCTTTGATTTCCTAAGACCAGGATGGGTCATTTTGTTTTGCTGACTTAAACTTGGGGGATATAGTCCAGTGCCTTTCAAGTTTTTCAGATATGACTGACTGCTCCCAGGCACTGAGTTCATTATCCAGAGTTGCTGAGAGAGGATCCTGCACCACTGAAAGTATCTGGTTCTTTTGCCATTTTAATTGATGGCCCTTCGGCCATGATTTGCACGGTCACCTATCAAACCTGGGAGAAGTCTATCCAAATTCACCATGAGTTACAGACGTAGAAACCATGAAACTTCCAGCAATCCTCCGTGAGGCCAAATTTTGTGGAGCTAAGTACAATGGTATTGCATCTAGCTACATTACAAATGAATAATGTTTTAACTTTTACCCAAAACATAGCTTTAAAACACATGAAGGGAAAACAGATGGAACTGAAAGAAAAAACTGACAATCCACTTACCTGCTGAGAGCTCTAAAACAGTCCTCTCAGAAACAGGGAGTAGAGAAGAAAGAATGGGGGGAAAAGAAGAATCAAAATATATCACGTACAGGTACAAATTCCCTGTGATGAATGTGGCCATTATCTACACCTCAAATGCATGAATAAATGAAATGAATGATAGATGATTTTTATTTAATCAATATCTCTATACCCTACCACAAAAAATATGCATGATTTCCAAAGAGACAGCACATTCACACATCACCTTTCTACTACCTTTGGTGTTAATCTCTAATATACTCCAAGCTTCTCATCAATTTCTGATTTTTTCGATGACCCACTGGCTTCACAGGAATGTTACCTGTTGACCTGTGTTTCTCTCTCAGGCTCATTCTGAGCTGACCAAGGGCAGTGGTTTCCTTGTCTTGGCGACCCTCACAGTAGTCAGCTGTGTGTTTTACACAAAGAAGGAATTTATGATGAGCCCTGAACAGGTCACTTGTATCATGTTATCAATAACAACTTATGCTAAGTGGCTTTTATGCAATCTCTACATATGTGTTGCATACGGAATCCATCAAGATCTATCAAAGGTTATTAGGCTGGGGGAAGTTTAAGAGCAAAGGGAAACATTCTCCACACTAGACTTTGTGATGATGGAATGTCATCCTTCACTGGTCCTGGAACCTGTGGTTTAGCTAAGTGCTTCAAGATGCCTCACATTTTCCACATGGAACCTTGAGGTCAGACAGAGGGGACAGCATGAGGTGAGGGCTTTGTAGCTAGCATCTTAGAGGGTTGGCCCTAGCACTGGCCAGCAGGGTACAGCACATGGAGCTATGCTGTAGAGTTTTGTCTTCCAACAGGGACAAGTCACTGCTCTAACTCATCTTCATTGCTTCCTGTGGCCCAGTTCTGTGCCTGTGCCCCTTGTTTATCCCATGCTTGACCTGAAATCTGCTTTTTAACAAACTATTTTCCCCAGAACAACACAGGAATAGATTGAAAAGCTAGAAGGCAGTGCTGGAGGTTGGGGTATGGACAGAGGTATTCTGTGTTTATAAATCTAGGGAGACCTGGCCTATAACACCTTTTTGTTGAAGACATGTGGCTCAGGGAAGCACAGAAAGGACCCTGTAGAAAAGGAACTGATTTTGTCTAAATTCCAGAGTTACCGAACCATGAAAGCCTCTTCCCCTCCTTGTCTCCCACAGAGATCTGTTACTGAAATTCCTAGCTTGCAGTGCCAAAGACAGGCACAGAGCTCATTCCTCGTTTTGAAGGACATCTCTTCATGAGACAACAAGGACTTCTTTTGTTCCTGGTTTTTGCAGTGCTGGGGATCAAACCCCAAGCCTCACAGGCAAGCATTCTAACCACTGAACCACACGTTCCAGCCCCAACAAGTACTTTAAAAAAAATAACTTATAATGAACAGTATTTCTAAAACAACGTTGGGACAGGCATGGGACAGATGCTGCCATTCTAGAAAGGAGAAACGAGCAAGAAAATAGCGATACTTCATCCAAGTACTAGAAGCCCAAAACTCAACAGGATAAACAATGCTAAATTTTTTCAAAAATGAAGTCCTTTTTCTCCCAAGAGTATCTAGAAACCCCTTGTGCTATTCATCAGCCACGCCTGAAGGTCCCATGGTGAGAAACTATCCCTGGCTCTCAAAAATGTGTGTCTCATTTCTAACTCAGTGCAGGGTGTGCAAACTTCTTGGTGATATTTTTTCATGAGAAAGAGACACCCAAGGCCTAGGAGCAGTCAAACCTGTATGATGCAGTTCTGTGCTGTCTTTTTTTTGACTACTATATTTAGTTTGTGTAACACTTTCAATCTTTATATATTTTCAGAAAAAAAAAAAAACATTTTCATGGTGTCACCAGGTCAAGAGACAATCAGGGGCTTCTGCAATGGCAGCAACTGGAAGAAAGCATTTCCATGACCTTTTATAGATGACACACTGCGCTCAAGTCCCTGTGCGCCAGCACACTGCCAAGAATTCCACCCCGTGGCTGCAGTACTCGCAACGTCTAGCTCAATACAGCAAGCTACTTATTCACAATGTAAATCATTAATGCTGTAACCACTAATCATTCTTCTATTAGCTGCCTTCCAAAAAATCTATCAGCTCTGGGCAAGGCACCCGCAGGGCCCTGGGACACAGAACCAAGGTCACCTGAGAGACCCATGATGAGTGGTGTCCTGTTGACTCTTTCCTGCGCAGCCCTTCACCACGTCATCCTCAGCCTCAGGGGTAAAAAGCCACAACATTCCACTGCCCCAAAGCCTTCAGCTTTGCTTGCAGGGTGCCGTGAAGGCATCCACTGGCTCAGGTGGGCTCCACGCATGATTCTGCTGAAGCGGAAGAGCAGTGAAAGCAGCTCAGAGAGGGACAGGAGAAACTCCGGAGGGTGAGCATGCGCTGGAGAAGAGCGGGCCTCTGGGAGGGTCACAGCTCAGGTCACAGAGCGTGCTTGGCTCTAACAGCAAAACCCAGGGCAGGAAATTGGTTGCTTCTTTGGCATCTTCTCTAACAAGCTCTCCAGTGTTGTGGTACTTGACTCAATAGTGTGAGGCACTCAGAAAATTCTAGAGAGAAGAGTAGAGACGCAGATGGATGCCCACAATACTGCAGTGCCAGGTATTGCACCAGCGTCTTGCACCATGGACTCTAAACAGGTTGGCCCTGAACACTTTCCACTGAAGAACAAGAGTCCAGGGAATCATGGGTGGAAAGGCGCATTGACTAAAACACAAGGACGATTGTATTCTTCAAAAAATTATTTATCTCTGCGTTTCTTGTGATACCTGAAAAATGTATAGTCTCATAGCTGACTGTGCGCGAGCAAGTCTAACAGAGAAAGCATGCATTTTTAATTCTTCTGAGGTAAGCAGACCGATAGTCTATGAGAAACAGGCCTTCCCAACTCTGATGGTTCAAAACTTTCAGAGCCAGACATAGCACTGTATGCCTGCAAATCACAGCACATTGTGAAGTTGAGGCAGGAGGATTACGTAGGCAAGTCTAGCCTGGAGCATTTAGCAAGATCCTCTCATCAAATAAATAATAAATAATAAATGTATTTATTTATTTAGCAGTACCGGGGATTGAACTCAGTACCTAGTGCTTGCCAGGCAAGTGCTTATTCTACTGAGCTATCTTCTTGGCCCAAATAAACGTTTAAAAAGGGTGTGGATGTGGCTCAGTGCAAAAGCACTGGGTTCAAGTCCCAGTATGGAGGTTTTGGGGCAGTTCTGTAAGTTAGGACTCCTAACTAGTTATACTAATTAAGGTCCATTGACTTTTTCTTTCTTTTTCTCTAGTACAACCGTGATCCTAGAGTTTTAATAGCTGCAAATAGGGGCGCTGATCTCTAGTTTTTTCTTGCGTACTCTGCTTAGTGTAAGTCTCACCTACTGTCTTTTCGGTCTCTGCGCATCAGCTGACTTACTGTGCAGCCAGGACCGCTCTCATCCGCAGCTTGTACGTAAGTGGTGTAGGCTGCAGCTTTCCACTGAGGTCTGATACCCATTTTTGCACACAGGCCAGGACACTCACCATTAGAGAGCAAAGCTCACACATGCAGAGCACGTGTCGGGGCATTTCAACCTAAATTTTCTAAAGGGAGAAATTCGTTCTTCCAGGAAACATTTCAGTTTCTTTTATTCATACTTTCGGCTTTTCCTAAAATTGGTAGCAGCAAACAAAACAGTCTTCTGTGGTCCTCAGAGAGATTATATTTGAAAGAGAAGTGCTTCAGACAGGCCACATGCTTGCTTTAAATCAACAGGCAACTTGCAACTCTACACTCTGCTCACTGTAGAGACTCACTGATGTTGACGACTAACAAAAGTATTTTCTCCCAAACTAGATAATGGCTTTGAAAACAAACAAAACCAAATGAATCACAGTCTTGGCAAATGTTTGCACTCAGTCATATGGATGAGCAGCTACAGGAGGAGGAGGAGTCCAGACTTCTGCAGACTCAGGGTGGCACAGTCAGTTGCCTGCTTCCTCTGGGATCTGCACCCTCAGGCAACTTATGAAACAAGACCCCTGAGTCAAGCTTGCTCCCCTTTCCCTCCCTGCAACCCTCATCATGTTTTAGAGCCCAAAGAGTATCAGTGGGTATCTGGTCAGTTTTAAGAAAACAGTATGAATAGCCATAGCTGTCTAACCTAACGATATCATTTCTCTCCTCTTGTAGATAGAACTGCTTGTCTCTCTGAGGAGCAGACATAGCTATAGACTCAGAGAACAGAATCACTTCAGAAAAGAAAAGAGAAACTATCTACTCTATTCAACAAAACAAAAACCTTAAATGACTCTCCTGCACATTCTAGTGTAATTGTGGGGCAATGTAACAACTTCTGGCTGGCCCTTAGTGGACTCCATTTAAATATTTAAAATTATGCTTTACAATTGCACTGATATTGAGACGAATGTAATCCAGGCTGGGCTCCATACTATTATTTGTCATCAGATGCAGTTTTTTCTCTGTGATTTTCAGAGAAATTGCAATTAAAATTTTTTCATAGTTTACAATCAGCATTATGGGTCCTGAACAGTGTGGCTCAGTCAGCTAATAAGAAGTCAGTTCTGGAGCATGAAGTCTTGGTTTTAAGCTCCTCAGCATGCTAGACATAAACTAATCAAAAGGACTTAAGGGACTTTCCTGTCAGTAATGAAGAGCTGGAGGAGGAAAACCATTGTTTTGCCAGTTAACAAAACACTGATGAACTTTGGCACAAGCAGTGCAACCTTTACTCCAATGAAATACCATTCGTCCTTGTAATAACTGAGTGGCTCAAGAATAATTCAGTGTACCAAATATTTATGACTCAGATAAAGCATTATTTTGCTAGTTAAGCCAACAAAACCAACCCATGATTATATACAGGCTTTTCAGTTTGTTTTGATTTTGAAAAAAAAATAATTCTGGTATAAAATTGAAATATGAACTTAGATATTTACTTATTTATTTAATGTATTTGGTACAGGTTCTCACTACACAGCTCAGACTTGTAGTGATTCTTCTGTTGTCAGCCTCCTCAGCACTGGGATTACAGGCATTCACCACTATGCCTGGCCTGGAATATAAACTTTTTTATTTTTTAGTAAGATGTGATAATACTGTGTTTACCAGCCCAAGTTTCTTCATATATTCTGGCTACTTCATCGAGCATCTAATAATAGAATTAAGTCCCAATTTCTTCACCAGCTGGGGTCTTGACAAATAGCTAATAACATGGTCAGAGTATGACGCATAAAGCGCTTAGGAAAGAAACAGATAAAGGAGAGCCTGGACCTCACAGAAGGGGATGGTTACTTCCTTCTTTTGCCTTCTCTTGTTCACTGTTTTTTTTGGCAGAACCAGGGTTTGAACTCAGGCCCTTGTGCTTGCCAGGGAAGCACTTATTCTACTGAGCCATCTCCCCGGCCCTCACTGTGGTTTTTTAAGCACTACCACTACAGAATCAGAATGAGATTTTAAATTTTGAAGAAAAAGAAGTAAAAAGGACAAACTTTTCTGACCAGTGAAAATCACTTAGATGATGCCTGAAAGGAAGACAAAAGTCATCAGGCGCCAGCAGGCCAACAGCACCAAGTGACTCCCAGATGTTGGCACTGGGGTGGACTCTTTCTGAATGTTACAGCCATGTACGCATTTTTCTTTTATTTTCTATTGGTGGTAACAATATTTGGCATCTCATCTTCCAAAAGAGTTTCTGTTTTTAAAAATTGGAAAACAGAAGAATTTGACCTGCAGGTACACAATAAATAGCCAACAAACCTAAACTATAGGCATAATAACCTTTAAAAAATTCATACTCAAGTAGTAAAAAATAAAAAATGTAGATGGCTCACATAGAGTTGAAGCTCACCTTTCCAATGTCTTCACTTCCAGCTTCCAACATCAGTCTTCACCTGCAGTAGAAATAGAAAAACACAAATAGCTTTATTTAAATATTAGGTTTTTAAAAAAGAAGTATTAGAACAGATCATGGATGAGATGTTACGGCTAATTTTAGGCAACAACAACAACAAAAAAAAAAAAAACAGAATTTTCCCAGGGAAATACCATTGCTTGTCCATAATAGACTTAATCATAAAAAAAAGAATGAGGAAAAACAAAAGATTTACAGGATGTGGCATTACAAGGTTACTGATATCCAATCATCTTTGATTTTTCCTTTCCCTTGAAATACTTAGAAAACTAAAAGAACTTGAACTTTCAACAGCTCTGAAAACAATGATGCCCAAGGACTTTCCTGAAGTTAGCATGAAGGGAAATGAGCCCATGGCCCTCAAGAGGGGTAGGGGGAGCAGAGTGATGATTTTCAGACCCTGTCACAGAATTTCTGTCTCCCAAACACCAGTCACCCACAGGATGGGGCCTCTCTGTCCCTTGGTTCTTCTCTGTGACTGCTTCTAGTTTCCCCTTGGCTTCCGTGTTTGGTCTTTGAAAGACAGAAAAAGTAGCTCATGGGGCAATGGTAGGGTTTGGGGGTTCTTACATCTGTGAAGACTTGGGGGTCACAGTTTTTCTTTTCACTATTTTAGAAAAAGTAGAATCACAGGCATTTCAATTTTTTCAGAGTTTTAAGAGAAAAACAAATGTGCTAGAAATTCATCAGGTTTGTATCTTTAATGAAATTACTCATAAGCATTTCAGTTGACTGAAGGTTCATCAAAAAGATAAGGGTAAAAGAATAGTTACAGAATAATATTGAAAATGGGGAACAAGGGACAAAGATGATATAGTTTTTTAATTATTATAAAAAACTGTCCAAAGAGAGTATAGGCTTTCAATTAAAATCTAATAAAATGCTGAGCTGTAAAAGGCTCAAGTCAACAACTTCGGACATTGCCAGTCATGCAGATAACCCACTACTATTACAGACTACTTGACTATATTGGATTACTTTGCTGAATTCATGCACCTACAATATATGAATGGCAATGGAATATCCATCTCTGACAAAAGTAAACAAAAATGGGGGATATAAATGAAGGACCATTTTGTAGTGAAAAAATATATATATCTGTATATACAAAATAGTTAGCATAGATATACAGCTACTTTCTCTTAATTCAATGAGAAGACAGTTTTGAACTAAGTGTTTAGCAAGATATCATGTCTGCACCTTGTACTATGAATAACTACTATGAAGACAACAATATGCAATATATTAATTATTGTAACTGTCCTACTAACCTGATTTGAAACTATCTCGTTGCTACTTCTTTCTCAATAAAATTAATATAAAAAGCTAATAAAAATTTACTATGATATTTAGGTCCAACCACACGTGAAATTTTACTTATTATTAAAAATGGAGGAATAAATAGGAATAGAGAGTAGAAGTGACCTAATCTCGTTGCATTTTGGGACAGTAAAAAAGAAAAGCTGTTTCATTTATAACACTAACAATCTAGGTTTTTTTAAATTGAAGAGATCAAAGAAATAAACTAACTTCAGTTAAGTTAGAAAACAATGATAACTATATTAGAAATGCAGAAATGGAAATAAAAGCAGAAATGCATGATTTCAATATTTAAAAAACAAAATCTGATTCATTGTAAACTGAGATACCGAATAGACAATTTCTGAAAAATCTGGTTTTAAAACACAACATCCCATGTAATTATTCAAGGAATGTATCACAAAAATGGAAAAGAGTGAAAAGTTAAGACTACTATATAAAATATCTTTGGGAATAAATTTGAACATCACAGTGGAAACAGTTTTCTAACGTAAAACTTAACGATCAAAAGTTGAACCCAAAATATAAAGGTTGAAAAACTAGTATCGTAGTTACTTCAAGGATTAGGTAATTCTCTAACTATACAGAAAGCTTGTAGGATGTAGAAAAACATAAAGCTATCTAGTTGGTTTGATGAGACTACTAGAAATCTGATAACCAAACCAGATAAGGCACAAAGAAATGAGAAGAAGAAAGAAGGTGGCCTGATTTGGCTAAGATGTAAGTCTAGCAGGACAGGGCTTAGAAAATCCATTTTCTACTGTAGGACACATTACTCGAGAACAACTACACCCCATCCATTGATCACAAGAGATTTACACACACTCATGTCTTTGAAACTGCTATATGATACACCACACAATAAACTCAAAACCTCTATCTGACGCTCTCTCAATAACCTAAAACTGAAACTATGACCTACCGTAATTTTTTAAAAGATCTACAAACCACAAGTACTATTTTTAATGAAAAGTCAGAAATGAAATTAAATATGCAGGCATAGAAAGACAGAAACTACAGGTGCTCATATCTTTGCTGAAGCTGAAAGTGCAGATCTTAGAGGAATAGACAGTACCAAAGCAGGAAGGGGTGAGGCCTGGGTGGGCAGCGAGGCCACGGGTAACCGGACAGCAGAAATAAGTTCCAGTGTCCTTGAGCATGGTGGGGAACTGACAACAACTCACTGCCTTTTTCAAAATAGCTAGTAGACAGGGTTGTGCATGTTCCCAATACAAAGAAATGATAAAATTAATGTTTGAGGTGACAGACGTTAATTGTTCTGGTCTGATATCTATATCTATATCTATATCTATATCTATATCTATATCTATATCTATATCTATATCTGTATCTATCACTATGTATCCCATAAATATATACAACTATGTCAATTAAAATTTAAAAATACTTTAAGTATAGAAGGCTAAAAGTAGGTGCTTACTTTGTAAGAAGGAGAGGAAATGATCAGGCCAAATTAGACAACCCTGAGAACTTAGAAAAGTCAAGAGAAATACGGTAACAGTGCCATGAGATGATTTGACACAAAATATATGAAAACAAATGATTTTTGACCAGTGCCAAGAATGCCTAATCATAAACAAATGAAAACAGAGACAATCTGAAAATAGATCATGTTCAGGAAGCTTGGGCTTATAGCAAAGAATCTATATAGAGACTATTTAAGGAAGTCTTTGGGTGAGGGCAGTAATTTCTTCATAAGAAATGATGAAAAGTACAAATGTAGTTTTTTAAAAATAAAAAAGTACTAAATGGTCAGGAAATTCAATATGTGGTAAACCAATGAACTGGTATTTTTGGTCATTATAGGAATATGATAATAGGAAGAGAGCTTTTACACTCAGCAATGCTTATTTATAGTTGAATACTTGAGAACCTTGGGCTACTCTGTAAATTCAATACAGGATTTTTTAGAAAAAAGCCTATTAGGAATATTTGATTATCTAGCCTTAAGTGCACAATCCACTAATGTAGTGTACTCATGGCATTAAATACAAATAGAACTTGATGTAAAAAACCAAAGCAAAACTTCATTACACTTCTGAAGGTTAGGGAAATGTTATAAAATAGCCATCAATGTTTTATTTGTGTAAAGAAATGCTGATTGCAGCTCACTGAATCATGGTGAAATGGGTCACATTTTATTGCTTTTGGCCAAAGAACAATGCTAAGCTTATAGTCTGGAGTACAAGCAAGGCGATGTTTAAAATAAGTTACATAGGCAAAATGCAACTAATGTGAGCTTGAGTATAAAAATAAATAAAATGTCAAAGTTAGTTTTGTAAAAAGGAGATGCAAGTTCAATATAGAACCCTGTACTTTTGGCTACAGGGTCTAAAATAAGCTCACCTTTAATTTTAGATGAGCACCCGAGGAGAGA
>NW_004524822.1:671731-684969 GCF_000260255.1 Octodon degus | reverse complement strand
TACAATCCTCCTGTCTCAGTTTTCCAAAGTGTGAGGTTACAGGTGCAAGCTACCATGTCTGGCTTATAAAGCAGCTTTTACTGCTCTCAGTCTGGCATGGTTTGACCAATACATAACTTAAAGTTATGTCTGATAATAACAGTTCTACTTATGATGACAACTGTGAAAAATCCAAAGCATAAACATTTTCCATGAAATGTCAATTATTTGCAATAAGGAGCCATAGGAGCATGTTCATTAGACAAAATATGTCTATTCCTTTTGTAAAACACATGAACATGGAAGTGAGAGCAGAAATCTACCTATGGGTCTACCAGAAATAACAGAACAGATTGGTATGAAAGAGTAATAAGGGTAAAAATAGAAAAGTCTACTAATATTCTTTCAATAAGTTTCTACAAAACATTCTTTAAATCAGTATATGGATAGATGGTCAAGGAGACAGACTTAAAGTGAGTGTGTTTGATGGGATACAAAATTTGATTACATGAATCCCAAAGGTTCTCTATTGGGATTAGATTTTTGCTTCTGCCCATGCCTGCCCTGGGGTGTATGTGCGGTCAACTTCCCACCTATCCCTTCTGATGTGGGAGTGCTAGCTATGCACTGTGTCTCTGGGCCTACTGTAGCATAAAAACTCCTTCCTTGCTTCTGTCTGCCTTTCTTGGAGCTACTTCATACTATTCATAGACCAGAAGCAAGTAATGGTAGATGATGTAGCATAAATTGATTTCTGCTAAGTGGGTCCAGGACTCTCTGCTGTCACAGAAGCCCAACGTCTATCTACCCCTCTGGCATCCAAACAGCATGGTTCTCTCCCTTGCCCTACTTCCAGGATGTTCATTAGGCTACACCAGTCGTCATGTTTCATCTCCTTGGACGGTCGCATGGTTGAGCCAGGCCGACCAGGGTCAATCATACCTTGTTTGGGATATTTTGTTAGAAAGGAAGCAGACCTTTTTCTGTTCTTTTGGAGGATTTAGAAGCTGGAGCTGCTGCCAATCTATGGGGCTGGAGAATGAGTCAACCTGAAGGAATCTCATTCTGATCAAATTTTGTATATTTTGCACTTATAAAACTTTACTAGTACCAACAATACTGTGACTTAATCTCACCTCTTCCATATTATGTGTGTGAAGTCCCTCCATGCTGTTTCGCTAATTATGTACTTTAATTGTTTGTATGTATGGATGGCATTTTATAGGATACTCCATGGCAGAATGTCCACAGTCATGCACTACATAATGATGTTTCTGTCAGTGATGGACTACACATATGACTGTGTTCAACTTTATGGCTAAAAGTTGATATTATATCATTTTAATATAGATATCTGAGCAGTGTGAGATGGTATTGCTGTGATACAAATTTGCCCTTTCTTAATTTTTTTCTTTTTCCTTTTCTTTTCTTTCTTTCTTTCTTTTCTTTTTTTTTTTTTTTTTTTTTGGTACCAGGGATCAAACTCAGGAACCTGTGCTTGCCTAAACAGGTACTTTAATCCGCTGAGCTATGGGGCCAGCCCTTGCTTTGTCTATTTTTAAATTTTTGTTCTTCTATATAGATAGCTTATACTACTGCGCTATCTCCCGGGCCCTCCTTTCCTAATTTCTGATGAAGTTGTGGCATATTGCTATATGTTTTCAGCTACTCATATTTCTTTCCCGTGAAAAACTTCACTCAGGCATTTTGTACCTTTTTCTATTAGGTTTTCTTTTTATTATGAAAGCTTTGGAGTTAACCACATATTCTTCAATCTGTGACTCCGTCTGTTGTTGTGGCACCGTTTGCCTTCAGCCGCAAGAGCTCTTCAGTGTGACGCAGCTGTATGTGTCTCTTAATGACCTTTCTTTCTTGTTTAAAAAATTCTTTCCCTAGCCTAAGGACATGAAGATATCCATCCAACTACTTTTAAAAGTTTTATAATTTTTTCACATTTAAGTCTTTAATCTTTTTGAAACTGAATACAGTATCTGGTGTGAGACAGAGATACAGTTTCATTTTTTTCATAAACAATTACCTCCACACCATTTATAAATTTATCCTTTGCATTGCTTCGCAGTTCAGCTCTGTTTCTATATAAATGTGGTCCTACTTCAGAACTGCTTTATTAGTCCAACTTCTTATCCTTACTCCCCAAATTGGTAAGTGGCCAATTTACCAATTAATTGATATCTATCTATCTATCTATCTATCTATCTATCTATCTATCTATCTGGATAACATCATTAAATCCTTCTATCTCTTTCTTCTTCAGGTTTGCTTTGTCTATTATTATTTTTATTTTTGTATTTAGGGCAGGGTGTACAGGGTCTCACTGCGTAGATTGGACTCATAGTGATCCTCCTGTGTACAGTCTCCCAAGTGCTGGGATTACAGGTGCCTGCCACCACGACAAGCCTCAATTGCATTCTCAGTGTGCCCTGGTGGTGGAGCTGGCACAGCAGGCCCAGGGATGTAACTCCTGGCTCCTGTGTATGCCTAAACAAGTGCTTTAATCCACTGAGCTATGGGGCCAGCCCTTGCTTTGTCTATTTTTAAATTTTTGTTCTTCTATATAATTTTTTGTTTGTTTTTGCAGTACCAGGGATTGAACTCAGGACCTTGCGCTTGCCAGGCAAGTGCTTATTCTACTGAGCTATCTCCCCAGCCCTAAGTGTTATCCTAAATTCCACCAAAAATATGTTGGATTTCTTGGAACTGCACTGGACCTGTACGTAAGAGAATTGATATCTTTACCATGAATTTACTTGTGAACCTGTTATATTCTTTTTCCTATTAAACTCCTTGAACTTTTTTCAATTAAAGTTATTTTCTCCACACAGGTCTGTCAGATGACTCATTAGATATATTTCTAGGGATCTTTTGTTATTACTAGAAAAGTTCTCTTATAGAATGGTTCCCGTTTCTCTACAAGACCTATCATTATTAGTTTAAAAAGAAAAACTAAAAAAAAAAATCAAAATATCCAGAAACATTTTTTTTCTTTTTTTTTTTCTTTTTTTTTGCGAAACTGGTGATTAAACCCAGGCCCTTGCGCTTTCCAGGGAAGTGCTTATTCTACTGAGCCATCTCTCCGGCCCCCAGAAACATTTCCTAATGGTACTTTTCATAAAGCTCAAAAGATTTCAATTTATACCAGTAATTTTAAGCAATTTAGAATATGTAACCAAGTAATGAAAAAGAACAATGTTAGTCAACACTGTGAAGTTCCCTTAAAAGGAGCAGTACTTAGGAGGCTCTGGGAAGTTGGACTACCTCCTAAGTAAAAAATAAGATTTGGAAGAGAAATAGAATATCAGGTTCCTTTTGCTGGTTACTTAATAAAGTAATATTCTGGGAGAAAGTTTTAGCCATCTGAATTTGTACTCACCTATTTAATGGTAAAAATGGACTTTTAAAAAATTCTCTAAAATCATTACTTTTATTTGGACAATATATGGAAAAACTATTTCATCATTTGAAAATGTTATATTTAGAAAGACTATTTCTTTTTACTGAAGGCCTTGAGTTTACCCTTTGCACATCAGTCAAGACAAATAGACTTTGGCATACCAGGTCTTTTAAAAGAAAAGAATTACCTAATTACCAAATATATTGCAGAATTATTATTTAATGTCTACCTTAAGGACATTTCAATGAGCTTTCAGGTTCGGGTGGGAGTGGGGGAAGGAACACGAATACAGAAGGCTGACTTCCAATAAAATGCTGCTACAGTTACTACCAAACAGTGATTTATTCATCTACATACTCTTTGGCATGACAACAGCTCCTACTTCCTGGAAAGCTCTGGCTTTGGGAATGTGGGCTGTTTTTACTTTCAGAAAAAGGGGAAATGTTAAAATTGAATAACATAGCCATGAGGAAAGGACATGCAAAGAAACCTTGCCATTTTCAATCTCTCCTTAAGCAAACTGATTTTACTTTTATTAAACTTTCCATTAGCCTATCCAGTGTGTGCTGAGATAGTTGTTTTGCTGATCTTAAAAAGGCTCAAAACTCAGTATGATTACCGTTTCAAACATGTTCCAGGGAGCCTACGCTTCACAGATCAGCCTTTCTGCATAATGATTTTAGTTTCCTTCACAGGAAACCGTTAAATTTTTCTCCAATCTATTCTGCCAGGTTTAGCTGTGTTAATGTGGTCGATTGATCTGAGAGTAAATTTTATTTATAATGTATGTATTTGGCTTCTAATTTCTAACTCCATGATGTGAGTAAAATTAGCTCAGATACTTGAGCATGTATAAAAACTTGGTCATGTGATATTAAAGCTAAATCCAGAAAAAGAAAAGGCAATACTTTCATTTCATAGATATGCTGGGGAACTTGTTGTCTCATTTTGTTATGATATGGAAATACAATACCTACTAAAAAACTGAAATACAGGACCTACTTCCATTAAAATGAGTTGGACTTGTGCTTTGGGTCTAAATATGTAGCGACTGTAGGTTTGTGCTTTGCACCTGTCTCCTCCTCAGTCCCCGCGGGCCCGTTCCTTGGTGTGCACAGCATGCCCAGGTCCAGGCATGGTGGCCGCTCATAAGCAACTGTTAAATGAATAACCGGGTAAAACGTGCTCACTGGAATTAGTGGCACAAGGTCATTGCCAGCTTCTGTGAGAACCGTTTGTGAAACTGTAAGAGCTGAAGTAGAAACCATCCCGGTAGAGGAGTCAAATGCTGTGTACCGCAGACAAGCCCTGAGAGAAGGAGCTTGAAAGAGTGAGAGAGGGCAGGGATTGAGAGCAGGACTCAGTGGGGAGAATCTAGATGATGACCAGACAGATCTTTTTAGAGAAGAAAGGATTCAAAACACAGTAAAAACTTGGATTGCAAGGACCTTGTTCTATGATGAGCAAACACTTCTAATATATTAGAAATAATGTATTTTAATTTAATAAACAAGTGACGTCTTGTAATACAAGTAGAATGCTGAATGTCACATGATCGCAGATGAGCTGCTGGTTCTTCGCTCTTTCTCTTTCTCTCTTGGAGATTATGGGTGGTAAACCACCAAGAGGTTTTGGAGGAGATCTCATCTGTAGAGGAAGGGGAGAAAAAAGGCAGAGGACTCCCTCACTTCAAATGAGATTACAGAGATGTTTCAAATGTGGGAAACACTGAAAACTTTGTAAAAAAGCGCCACCCAAAAAGGCTGTATCAGGGTGAGCCATGAAGGTGCATAACAATACAACGTCACATTTCTATGAAATCCTCAAAAGGAGGCAAAAGCTAGTGTCACTGGAGAAGTTCTTTGTTAAAGCTGCATGAAAAGAAAGAGTCCATTAAGCCATAGACAGCGGTGATTCCATTAGTGGCTGTGAGAGTCATCATCCTACAGCATGGATGGCCAACGTTCAGGAGCTTTCAGTGACAGCATGTGTGACATAGGTTTGCCACTATCACCAATAACCCTCTTCTCTCTTGTCTTTCTCACACCAACCATAAAGGTTTTCAAATAAGTGCAGGTTAATTTCTTTTCTATATATTTCATATTTTATTTATTACTTTGTATTATATTACAATTGTAATCACTTTATATGAATACTTTGGGGTTATAGAACAAATTATCTGAGTTTCCATTATTTCTTATGGGGAAGTTTGCTTTGAAATACAAGTGATTTAGACTAAAAGTATGTTTCCAGAATGGATTATGCTCACATACCAAGTTTTTATTGTGCTAGAAAAGAAAATAATCAAAAGTATTCCTGCAAAGACAGAAGGAACTAAGATGTGGAGCCTAGAGGGAACACCTGCTGTTTAAAAAAGGATAGGAAGATGATGGTTGTTGGTAGATCTGACGGCAGGTTATAGCCCAGTTACGTTTTCGTGTGACTTCTATTTTCTCTGAGGAGACAATAGTATCTTTTGAATGTGATGAGCAAGAACGTATACTTGGGAAGTGGAGGGAAGATTAGAATTAAGTCATTGTTAAAGGACAGCCAGGCACTGACTAGAAAGAAGAGTAAGTCTATGTTATCACCCAGCAGGGGGTAGATCCTACAGGTCAGGAATCCCCTGAACCCTAGGCCATGGCCTGGCACCAGCTCATGGCCTGTTAGGAACCAGCTGCTCCCACTGCTCATGTCACCACCTGAGTTCTACCCTCTGTCAGATCAGTGGTGACGCTAGGTTCTCGCAGGAGACTGAACTCTACTGTGAACCAGCATAAGAGGATTAGGTTGTGTGCTCCTTTGAGCCATTCAGAAGCACCTCCTTCAACCTTTGTCATGGAAAGAGTGACTTTCATGAAACTAGTCCCTGGCACCCAAAAGGTTGGAGGCCATTGCTATAGTTGGGATGCTCGCCTGGCCTGTACATAGTAGATGGGACAGACTTTGGCTGTGGAGTCTCGGGGGCCAAGCCCAGATCGCCATGTGAGTTGCTGACCTGGAGGAGTCATTTCACCTCTTGAGGCTTTGGTTTTATCATCTATATCATGAGAGAATTGTGTAAGAACATCCAAGGTCCACTCCAGCTCCAAAAGGACTGAGTCTTTATAAACTAACCACTAAGTATTTTAGTGTCACCAAATTAATACAGAATAACAATTCAGCATTGGATAGGAACCATCTGTACTGCATTGGCCCATGGCTCTGTTACCTTCTAGCATGACCTCTCCCATCTCCTGCCTCTGATTCTACCTCTGTCCTGGCCTGTACATGACAACTGGATCACATGACTTCCTTGTTTTAACCCCTCAAAAGTTCTCCCAAAACTGTGTAGCTGAATCCTGACTCCTGAGCCCAGCACCATGTAATTCGCTCTTGACCATCTGCTCACCCCATATCATACATGAACTGCAAACTATTTTTCCAAAGAAAGCAAAAATAAAGATCAGACTTAGAGAAAATGAAAATTAGGGTTATTTGAATCCCTTAAAATAGCTACTTTCTACTGTAATGCTGCATGAATTGTCATTTACTATTTTAAGGCATAGAGCTCAATTTCAAAATATTGTGTCTAAGATTTGGACCAAGCCCTTCTCAGTAGCAATAGTGAAATTTTGTGGCTGAGTTAAAATACACTTAAACGAATGCCTTTCACTTTTTAAGGTGAGTACAATATAAGCTAAAGCCTTCCCAAAAGCAATGGACTTTATAGAGGAAGTGAAAGAAGAATATAAATAACATCCCCCATTCATTAAAAGAATGCTATTCATTGATGTTTACACATGTGGTTCTCACTCTTTAAACTTAAGTCTAAATATATTTTAAAAGCTGTAAGTAAAGTAGTAATTTACTGAAGCCAAACCACAAAGAAATTTTAGGAATGCATCCAGGTTATATAATGCTATTTCCTGCTATAGAAAGAGAATTTTAATAGCTTCTATTTTGGTCATCTACTGACTAATGCTTAGAAGAATTTTGGAACATAGAATAATTTCAGAAACTGGGTTTCAATCCAGTTAAATTTCTAGGTAAATGGCAGAAATGGAAGCTCCCAAACACAGAAGAGCTCTTTCTCACACAAGAGAGGCCTGACAAGAGAGCTTCCACCTGGCCAACAAAATCCCCTTGCTCTGCCTCTAGACCTAAGAAGGTTCTGGTCCTCGTGGGGCCCTCTTTACCTTCATTTCAGGAATCTCTCTTGACTGGACTGGGTGACCCCAAGCAAGAGTGAGGGAGGGGCGATGATAAGGAAGGTCAGTGAATGCGAAGAAAGAGCGAGCATGCTGACAGGGGCAGTCCAGAACCTTCTGCGGACATGGCGTAGAAGGAGTGAAATCACAATTGCCTTGTGGGGAAACTTAGGTAACAGAAAGAAAGAGTGAAAAGCAATGGGCCAGTGCAGGAAGGCAGGAAAACCTAAACTGCTCCCAGAAGCCCCAAGACAATGTACTCAGCAGGAGCTGGGGCTTTAGTGGAAAACAGAAATACATTCTATGTGAAAATTAATAAATTAATAAAGTGTTTTTTTTTTAAAGAATGCAATATTTTTCTTTACCAATAAACTAAAAGCCCATTTCTGGATGCTTCTTTCTCACATATACTTCATTTGTTTTATGAAAAGCAAATCCCTGTAAGTGGCAACCACCTAGCCCTCAGACTCTGATCCATCTTCATCTTGACTAATCTGGAAGCATCGGAGTTCATAGGTCTCTTTGTCAGGTGCAGCCATGCGAAGCCAATCACGAAGATGATTCTTTTTAAGATATTTCTTGGTAAGATATTTTAAAAACCTTTTAGAGAACTATTTCTCAGAAACAACTGTGATCTTATTCTTGAACCATTCAATGTGAACAACATTCCCAAGGTTTCCAGTTTTACTGACTTTAACCTTCTCCCTCAGAAACTGTTCAGAATTTCCAGAATCAAAAATTCCATCTTCTGCTGGTTGAGTAAGGTCCAAATTAAACTTTCAGGTTGGCCTCTTACGCTGCTTGTCTTTCTGCGGCGCCATCTTGACAGCAGCTAGATGATCAGAGAGTGAAGTGTTGTTTGATGCTGGGAAAAAAATTTTCTTTTCTTTTCTTTTCTTTTTTTTTCATGGAGGAAAGGTTTATTTAGTTCACAATTTGTGAGGTTTCAGTCCATAATTGACTGGCTCCAAGGCAGGGTGGCACATGCCAGAGGGGCAACTGTTCCTGGCAGTGGAAAACAGCAAAAAGGGAAAAGAAACTTTCTAAGCAATCTAAGATCACCTGTGAAAAACAATACATTTTTAAAGAGTCACAGCAATAGCCACAGATACTCGTACTTCTTGCATGGAAAGGACAAGAATGGGGACATTCTCAGATTACTTAAAAGTGTCTACATAGAAATACCAATAGATTAAATAATAGAATTTGCATGGCTAAAAATTCATCCAACAGGCTACAAAATTTAAGGCAACAAAATCTCTACAACATGCAGCAAAAAACAAAGAGAAGGGAAGTACACAAAGGGGATTGACTCAAAGCGTCCAAAGTTCAACTACTAGAGTTCTATATGAAGAGTAGAGAGAAAATATCCTGAATGAAAGAAGAGTCTGCATCAAATATAAAAAAAAGAAGGTGAAAGGCAAAAACACCATGGGGAAATTTTAGCATTAAAAACAAAGCAAAAAGGGGCCAGGGAGATGGCACAGTGGAATAAGCGCTTCCCTGGCAAGCACAAGGGCCTGAGTTCAATCCCTGGTTCTGAAACAAAAATAAAAACAAAAACAAACAAACAAACAAAAAAAGGCAAAAAATTCCTAACTTCAAAGAGATAACAGACACACTTACATGCACAAAAACTAACCACGCTACAAAAATCGGCCACATCAGACTAGCGGCTACATTAGATTGCAAAGGTGTATTCCGTGTAATGTGTTGAACGCTGAGGAGCAATCATTTTTAAATCTGGATTGAAATTATCAATTAAGGTTGAGGGTAAAATCAGACATTTATAAACATGAAACAACAGATCATAATATCCATGCATATGAACTATGAAACGTTACTTAGGCGACAGCCTACTGAGTTAAAAAAAGAATTAAACAAAGAACCACAGAGTTTTAAAAAAAAAATCAGTAGAAGTCAAATACAACCAAAAAAAGTAAAGAAGTATCATCTACAAAGAAATGAAGCTTTTGGGAAAATCTCCTTTAAGTAGGTAAATTCAGAATGGGAGTTTGTCCTCCATGGATCTAACATTACCCAGGTCCGTGGTGAACAATATTTGTACATTGGCTTTAGAATTTTAGAAACAATCCAGACAAAATAAAAATGACATTGTTATGTCATAACAATAAAAATCACAAGTATGTTAAACTTTAATACTATAAAAATTATAGTCTAGCACCTGGGAGGTCACAGATAAGCTGACTGACCAGCCTAGGACCAAGGGGTCCCCAGATATGGGACTTTCTGTGCTGAAACTGGGAATGTCCTGTGTAAATCCGGGCTGGTTTGTCACCTTAGGCTCGGGCAGAAGAGGCGAGAGAAGAATGCTAAAATCCTATTTTTTCAGGCCAGTAGTTCTGAAAAACTAGTGGATGCCTTAGAAATGCAGTTGGTGACAGCTAATACTAATGTGGCAATGTTAGTAATGTTAGTACTGAAGAATGAGGTTTGGCTATTTAATTCCACCCCTTTCCAAAGTATTTTTGCTTTTTAAGTGATACATCCACCTAGCGCAAATGAACTTCTACTGATGAAGCATTTACCTTTCAACAAAGGGAGGATTTCAAAAGTAGAACCTAGAGCCCCACACGGCGGATGCTAACTACTGTATAAAGGAGTAAACAAGGGATTTTTAAACATCGAAATTCTGAGTTGAAAGCAAGTTTTAAAACAAAGTTAAGGACAGGAAGATCTGTTGCTTTGTGCAGGGGCAGTGTTTGTGCTCTGGTGAAGAATGAATGACCGCAGGAAAGGACAGGAGGAAGACAGCACTGGCAACCAAAACTCTTTGCTCCCAGTGGAAGCACATGAATCCCAGCTGCGGCGCCCATTAGATTGCGTTCTACGGCCCCACCAGGGAAGCCCTGGTTTGTCCCCAGAGAAGGCACTCAGCGCCCTGCCGTGTAGCTCCCTGTGATCCCCTCTGTAAGCGTGACCCTTCAGGAGGGCTGGGTAGTACACTTTTTGCGATGAAATCTTTAATCAGATACACATTTCAAAATAGGTGGTCTTTTCATGAGCATTAACACTTTGAAGTTTAATGGCCTTGAATCGGGATTCGTATCTATAGAGAGTGCTAAAGAAAACCAGACTACAATCTCAGGTGTGCTGATTCTAAAATATTTGCACAGGAAGCCATTAACTTATCTGCAGCAGTAACTCAACCAGAAAGGTAATAATTGTTTCAGGCCTTTCAGTTTAGGTGTGTCCTCTGTTAGTACCCAAAATATATATTTAAAATACATTTTAAACTCTAAAATAGAAAAGGTAGTCCTGTCTTCTGTGAGTACCTACTAAGCATATAATCAGAATCCATTATGTGCATCATGTGGTACATAAAATTAGGAACGGGTCCCGCCAAGCCACTATACATCCGTCAAGCTTTCTAATTTTAAGAGACAGAACATTTTGAAAGTGCACCTGAAATCAGTATGTAGCTGACCATTTAACATGGGTGAGTATACTTATGCTCCCTGCAAAGCTGTTAAACAACTATGTATCTTAAAAATCCAGAGTCTGACAGCTGAGGGGGGAAAAAATCACACACATAGCTCACTGGAAATGCATCTTGTCATGACTAATGCATTTGACAAGGTAGAATTTTTTTTTTTTTTTTTTTCCTGGATCCAGGGATTGAACTCAGATCCTTGCGCTTGCCAGGGAAGCTCTTGATCTACTGAGCCATCTCCCCAGGCCCAACTAATGCATTTGAACTTGCAAATTTTTTTTTTTTTTTTAAAGCATAGCTCCAAGGAAGCTAAGGTGTTGGTTCTACAAAATGAAGAGATCTGAGGAGATACATTAAAAAGGACCAAATAAAACCAGAAAGTAGATGTCTATGAACCAGGAGTTTTGAACTGAAAATTATAGTTGAGCCACAAATTCCAAAGGAAGAAACAACAGAGCTATGATTCTTCTAAAATGTTCATCCTTCATATATTTTATTTTAGTTAAAAGACTATTAAATTTCTCATTCGGTTAGTTCAAGCCATTAAGACATTTCAATGATGTGTAGTAAGAGCAAAAGTTGTAGTGCAGTCTCCACAACTCCAAAAAGAAAACAAAAACAAAACAAAACAAAACAAAGAGCAGTGAAAGCTGTCATTTACTTGCTCTCTAGGAAGTTAATTGGAATAAATGTCATGAAATAATGTAAAACAAATTGTGTGAAATTCAGAGTATTCTGTTATAAGCCCTTCCAGGCTGGGAATGTCTCTGCCCTTTTTTTTTCCTTTCCTTTGGTCCCCAGTGACAGGTCTATTGAATATTCAAATCCAATTGGACTGAGAACTAGTCACCTTTCCAAGGGACAAGCCCTTCAGCTACCCTATGACCTGGGTTGTTTTGTTTTTATATCCCCAGAAATGCTGCTGGCGCTCCTTGGAAGAGCAGGCAGTGTGCTCAGATTCTTCCCCACCCTACTGACTTCGGTCCCAGCCACAGCCTAGTAAGCAAAGAGAGACGCTGGTGTTTGTAATAATCCCAAAGAATGGAAATGCTGATGTTCCTCCAAACGTTCTCCAGACAATCAAAGTTTATTATTCAATTGTCTCATCACTTCATTATTTTAATGGGTTTTCTCCCAGAAATAGGCTTAGAATCTAGGATTGAAACTTAAAGTTCTCCACATGTATGAATTGAAGCCATTTGTTCTAATAATGGAGAAATGTATTCTTTCAGTTACAATATCTTAAATATTTTTATTCACTTTCTTTTTTAAAAGTTTTACTCCAAGTTGTTGCCTGCCTTTGTGCATGTTTCAAGTTAACACTGAATGTAGTTCAATTATAGAAGTCATCATGGTACCGGGTAATTTACTGAGAGAGAATTATGTGTCCTTTGAACCTCTCACTATTCTTCTCCCCAGCTACTGTTTAAAATTTCACCAACTTCATCAGGCTTTCAACCATGTGCTTCTACTGTACAAGCTGAGCAGCCCGAAGGGGAAAATTCTATACCTGCCCTCATCAGACAAGTTAGTCAAAACATATGCACACTAAAAAAATACTGTATAAAATTACGTGCAGGTTACGTATATAGAAGGTGTATATGAAATGTAAGCGAATGTTACATCAACTTGGGCCCCCTCCCCAAGATCATTCATTATGTATATGTAAGCATTAAAAAAATCCTACAATCAAAGCACTTCTAGATCTGAAGCATTTCAGATAAGGGACAATCAATCTGTACCACATTCTCACACTTAGTATTCCTTATCATCCTGTGGTCACTTGGTCATACACTGTTTCGTTCTAAAAGAAGCCATGTGTGGTGCACATGCCTGGAATCCCAGCATTCTGGGAGGTGGAGGCAGGAAGATCCTAAGTTTGAGTTCTGCCTGAGCAGTGTAGCAATTTACTGATAGCCTGTCTTTTTTTTTTTTTTTTAAAGAGAATAAAAAATAAACAAAACAAGACCAAAAAACATTAGAAACAAACAGAATTTCACTAAACAAAACAGGAATTCAACAATGGTTGTTATAATGCATATTGTTGTCCTCAAATTAGTTGTTCAGATTGCCCAATAGAAGCATGCAAAATTGGTCAAAAATTATAAAAAATTAAAAAGGAGAAAAGTTTTAAGCATCAACTACTCCTTTCAACAGACCAGCAGAAATCAGCAGTATAATTATCCAAGCTATCCTGTATATA
>NW_004524822.1:668660-671096 GCF_000260255.1 Octodon degus | reverse complement strand
TGTGACTTACTTCACATATTTTTTCATGAATATGTGTTGTAGCAATTTGTGACTGTTGTAGTCAAGGTTTACAAGGGAAAAGATTTAATATAGGACACATAATTTATAGGATTATTTTATAATATTCACCCAAAGAGTCAAATGAAGAATAGTACAGGAGATCTGTTCATGTACTAGAGACCTAAAGAATACTGGTGAAGACTTTCAGCCCATGGCAGTGTCCTCCATGAGACCAACTGCAGGCCTAGATCCCACGACAATGCCTCATGCAAGTCTGTATTGAGGATCAGTATTGGGAAGGCCTAAAGGTCAGTGTGGGAAGCTAGAAAGTCTGAGCCAGTGGGATGGAGGATCTGTGCCTGCAGGCTGAGGGATCTGCACTGGAGCCAGGAAGTAGTGGTCAAAGTAAGGACCAGCGATTCTTAGAAAAGAACCACAACCATCCTCAGTGACAGCAAGGACTCTAGCTCCTCTGACGATGACAACAGCTAAGCTCATATCAGGAAAGCCACTATGACACACTTCTCCAGGAGAATGAGTAGCACACTGTCTTCCCCTCCAGTTCTCCTTTTATGTTGTTGGCAAAATCCTCAGGTGAGCCATCCACACCCAGCACCATGCTGACTCAGTTCAGCCGGCTGTTCCAAGTTGATCATTAGTTAACCCTCCACAGCGGCCAGTCAGCACACTCCTCTGTCTCAGAAAGGAGAGATAAGGAGACCTAATTTTGCCAGACACCAGGACTTCTCTTATCTACCTGAGTCAAATGTGTTATGACCACAAATTCCCATCAATGTTTTGCACAGCAGAAACCATGACTCATCTTGGACCCCAGGCCCAGAGTCATTATTCAAAAATGCTTAATTCAATTATGAGTATTCAAGAGAGAACAAATTATTTGGTTGCTTTCAGTTAAGAAGCATGTTTTTTGATTTAGTAAAAATAATAAATTAAACTTAAAACATTATTGCATAGGTCTTTCCATCTAATACTTTAAAAGCCTAATTAAATGCCAATAGCGAAACACCACTTAAATTAGAAAGGGAAATGCAAGTGAATCTGTAGTTAGAAATTTAATCTTTGATATGCTCTTATAAACAGCTAGTTTCCCTAGAAGACTTTCAGTAAATAAAACCACTGATTGCTGATATGTATAATTTCATGCCAAAAAGGTTTTATAAAGTATTTTTAAAATCACTACTTGAAGGTAAATATTGTCTTAATAATTATTTCCCTCCTTGATTTTTAGCCTAAAGTATTCCTATCACAATACCATCTGTGAAAAAAGCTGGACTCACAGAGCACACCGTGGGTATCCTGACTGTTGAGACACCAGGAATTAATCACTACAAATTTTATTCTTAAGGAACTACTCCTTGTAGTCACAATATACTGATTACAGAAGGCAGGTTGTAGACTGGTATAGACAGTATAGATTGTAGCAAACAGCTGGCGGTAACATTCGTGCCATCACTGGTCACAGAAGGCTATTTTTGGAGGGGAAAAAAAGATATACTTGTAGGAAAACATGTGGAAGAACATAAAAGAAAAAAGTTACAAGGTATTGTCTCCAGCTGGAAGGATTTAACTGTTGCCTTGCCTTTTATTTATCCATTCATCCATCCATCCATCCATCCATCCATCCATCCATCCATCCATCATCCATCCATTCATCCACCCATTCATACGAGTTTTTCCTCACTTCTAACTCCAAACATTATGTATGGCTCACATACATTTTTAAAAGTCTTAAAGTAAACAATAAAGTATACTAAATGTCCCATCTCAGGCTCAGAATCTCTCATTCCCTCACATTGTTCCCTGAAGGGGCTCCTGCATCATCCTGAGCCCTGGGATCAGCCTGGAAGACCACTTGAATGGATCAAGAAGAGGATGGGGACTATGCCTCTGAGGACTGAGAAGACTTACTACAGCAATAGAGGAAATAGCCTAGGATTTAGGTCATCGGTATATTTGTGCCTGATAAAGAATTTGTAAATGCATCTTATACATTTAATGTATATTCTTTCTTCTGCACTTGATCTCTAATCCTTCATTCTGGCAATACTCAAATATGTTGACCCAACTCATAACTGAACAAGAATCTTCCCTAACTCACAAGGCCTAGATCTTGTTGTGGAACCATGCTGTAGCTGGCTCACAGAACAGAGCCAGGGCACTTGCACCAGGACAGTTTTCAGGATTAAGTGTGCAGCCTCCCACCCTGCAGGCCCAGGCATTGACCAGAACTTAGGCTGTCTCTTCTGGCCATCAATTCCTTTGTCTTTAGGCTGGGCCCTACTGTGTCTGTTGGCTTAGCAAATTTGCCTACAGAGTCTCTGAACCTGTTGGTTTTTGGGGCAAATCACATCTCGAGATTGGCAGACCCATTGGCAGAGGGGAGACTTTTTCTCATTCTTTTTCTTATTTCCACAC
>NW_004524822.1:663443-667520 GCF_000260255.1 Octodon degus | reverse complement strand
GAGTCAGGAGCTGGGCTCTGGAGTGCTCCACCAACAGAAGACCAGTCCCAGCTCCCACATCCAGCTCCATGCCTAGCACAGTTCCCCTGGCAAACGTGGCTGGAGTACACAGCACATTTCTGAGATCTGACATGGACAGTATCACAGAACTGTAAACACCAGAGGTATTTTGCTCCTTTTACTCTCTTTTGTTTGTCTGACTGGCTATCCCTTTTCTCTCTGGTTGGATGACGTTGTTTTGTTTTATATTTTGTGGGGTTTTAATTTTTTTGGTTTGTTTGTTTTCAGGGATTTTTATTCTTCTCTTCTCTCTCTCTGTGATCTCTTTTTTCTCCCTTTTTTTCTTCTTCATTCTCCCCTTTCTTCCTTCTTTTTTCACTGTTTAGGTTTCTTATTTTTCTTTTTCATTTTCTTTCATCGATCCTCTTTCTCTCTTTCCTCAACTACCTCTTAAATTCAAACTTTCAAATGCGCAGACACTAACCTTTTTTTTTCAATTACTTCTTCACTTTTTTATTTTATGTTTTCCCTCTTGAATCCTCCAGTTTCTCAAAACTCAAGTGATCATCCTTTGACCTCCAGCCTTGACTCTACTATATATGACCTAATTCATCATTTTATATGATCTAATTCATCATTTTATCCTGTCCCCTATCATCTTAATCCCCCCACAGAACAGTAACCCTTCCACTAAAGGAAAAATATCTGCATACAAATACATGATATACAGATGACCCAGGCCGCAGGATCCTGAATAGACCCAGAGCGCAGGCCCGGCGAGTGAGTGAGACGACCCGGGGCCTTCCGGATCCTGAATAGACCCAGGGATCCTGAACAGACCCAGAGCACAGGCCCAGTGAGAGAGTGAGACGACCGAGGCTGCGGGATCCTGAACAGACCCAGAGCACAGGCCCAGAGAGTGAGTGAGAGGACCCAGGGCCTGTGAATCCTCATTTGACCAAGGCTGCAGGCCCAGCAGGGAATCCTTCAGCAGAACTCCCTGCAAAGAGGCTAGAGGCAAGACCCACCCAGCTGATTCAGGAGCAGAACATCTTCCCAGAGTGACACAAAGGGTTCAGCTCTAACAGCTGCAGCAGGAAGAAGTGGAGCACAGCAGCCAGATCCAAACAACACCCACCTGGAGGAATCCGAACTTCGTAGATCTGGACCTGGTGCTAAGGTAATAACTCTATCTAAGCTCTACACCAAAGCTCAGAAGACAGTGGTATACAAAATGACAAAGAGAAGAAACAAAATGCAGTCTCAGGCCCTGAGTCCACCCAGTACAAATACAGAAGACACTAGCACTGAGGAAACTGGAAATCACATACCAGATATCTCAGAAATAATAGCGTTGACAGTAAAGAATCAACTGCAGAAAGGTATAGAAGAAATCAGATCAGAAATAATTTCAGAACTAAAAAATGTAGTGGTAACTATAATCAAAGAAGTGCTAAGTGCTTCTAAAGAATACACTAATAAAAAAATAGAGGCGAATATGAAAATTATGGAACCCTTGAATAAACAATTTAGGAAAGAAATAGAATCTATGAAACAGGTTCAAAGTGATATACAGGAAATTAAAACCTCAATCACAAGCTGGCAAAACTGTTTGTGTGAAAGTGAAAATAGACTTTCTGACCTGAAAGACACCATTGCAGCTAGTGAAAAAGTAAGAAAAGATCTCTTTAAAACAACTAGGATGCAGGAAAAAAAAATTCAATACCTGCAAGATGATGCAAAGATGAACAATGTGAGACTAATAGGCATCAATGAGAAGGAAGGAGTCAATACAAATGATAGAAAAAGAATATGGGCAGAAGTAATAGCAGAAAACTTCCCAAATATGGGGCAACAATCTGACATTCCTATAATCGAAGCATATAGAACTCCAAATAGTATCAATCCAATGAAAACCATACCCAGACACATAATAATCAAGATTTCAGAAATTCAGCATAGGAACAGTATACCAAAAGCCGCTAAACCGCTAAAGATAAGAAACAGATCACATTTAAAGGAAAACCCATCACATATTTGCCATTCCAGTATTTATCTTATGTCTTACTCTTAGTACTTCTTTGCTATCATGAAAACTTTTTCTTAGTTTAATTGTTTTGAAACATTTAATTTTCTGAATATTGCTTAATCTTAATTTTTGTTCTAAGATTTATACTATATCTTTGACTTACAATTTATTTAAAGGCATTGTATGATATCTTCTCCTAGTATTAGAAACTTTAAAAAGTATATTTCCATTTTCTGTTGACTTAAAAAAACAGAGGTTTGTAAAAAAACAAACAAACAAACAAATAAAAACCAAATACATGATATATGTTTGATTTTTTCATATAACTTTAGAGTTTGCTCTTGTGGTCAGAGGTAGCAGGTTAATGGTTACCACAGTTTGTTAGTAGTTAAGCCGCACTTGAAACTATTGTTATTACAAATTGTGCTACTTTAGCTAGGATGTCAGACATGTTGTAATCAGTTTTCTCCCCATGTGATAACACTGATTGTGTGGGTTCATAATCATCGCTGCAGCCCAGAACCAAAGGATTAGGTATTGAGCCAAACAGGAATTTTGCATTCTTTACAAATTTGGAAGGTAGGTTCTTGAGATAGCCATAAAGAGTGACCTATATCTCAAGGATGTCCCTGAAGAACACACATCTCCCAGGGAAGCCTCAATACTAGTGATAAAGCTATCATAAGTAATCAGCAAGCATCAACATAAAAAATAAAATAAAAGAAAAACTAGAAAATGCAGAAGCAAAATGCAACCCAAGACTCTCAGCTCAACCAGAACAGCTCAGAAAATAATGAGATATGTGAAACTGGAAATCAAACACGAGAGCTTTCTGAAATGATAGCAACAGAAGTGGAAAAAAAGTGGAAAAGACTATGGAGGAAATAATCTCTCAAATATAAAAAGAAATGCTTAAAATCAAAGATATTAGAGAAGATGCAGATAAAAGCATAAATGAGCTTAGAAAAATAATAGAAACAAGAAATGCCCAACAAAGAAAGAAATGGAATCCGTGAAATAGATCCAAACAGAAATCCAAGGGAATAAAACCTCCAATGAAAGTATATGCGACAAATTGAATGAAGGACAAGATAGAATATTAGATCTTGAAGACAATTACAGTAAGTGATAATGAAAAGAAAGATGTCTCAAAAACAGCAGGAGACCATGAAAAATCAATCTAACACCTACAAGACAAAGCAAAGAAGAATAACATAATATTGATTGGGGTCAATGAGAAAACTGGCGACAGTGCAAATGCCATAAAAGAAACTCTTCACAGAAATAATGGCAGAGAAATTCACAAGTGTGGATAAAGAATTTGACATTAAAAAATGAAACATACAGAACTCCAAGTAGCAAAGACCAAAATGAAATTACACAAAGACATATAATAATCAAGACTCAAGAAATTCAGGACAAGCACAGAATATTAAACTCTACTAGAGAAAAGAAATAGATAACCTATAGAGGAAAGCCTATCAGAATCATGACAACCTTCTCAACACAAACACACAAATCAAGACACTCTCAGAGTAAAGTATTTCAAGTCCTGAAATAAAATAACTTCCAATCCAGACTGATGTACCCTGCAAGACTGTCTTTCAAAATTAATGGAGAAATAACACCCTTCCATGACAAAGAACTGAAGAAATTTATGACCACCAAATAAACGCTACAAAGAATACTGAAAGATATTCTAGAGAGAGAGAAAAATGACCACAATTCCAAAAACAACAATAGAAAGAAACCACCAGCCAGGACAAATAATTTAACATGGGGAACAAGCAGAGAGCCAACAGCTGGAAAATACAATGATTAAAATAAGTCAATACATATCAGTTATAACCATCAATGTAACCATCAACCTCAATTCACCAATCTAAAGAAACAGACTGGCAGAAGGGATTAAGAGACAAGATCCAAGTACATGTTGTATTCAAGAAACACATTTAACTCAAAGGCAACACAAGATAATTAAGATAACTGTATTACTAATTTCTACTGAAAGGAAACGTTAGTGCTCATAGTGTTTGATCAATTTTGCA
>NW_004524822.1:652702-663153 GCF_000260255.1 Octodon degus | reverse complement strand
AAAAAAACAGAGGTAGTTATTCTGTTTATAGACAATGTGAACTTCAAGTCAAGAATGATCAAAAGAGATACAAAAGATTACTGTATACTTATTAGGAGAAAACTTCAAGAGGAAGAGATAACAATTATAAATATGTATGTACCAAATATGAGAGATCCAACTACATAAGACAATTATTAATAGACATGAAAAATCATAGAAGCAATAACACAATTGTAACAGGAAACCTTAATACCCTATTGTCACAAAGGGAAAGATCAAACAGACAAAAATTCAGCAAAGAAATATCAGAACTGAACCAGATCTGTGAACAAATGGACTTACTAGATGTTTTCAGAGTGTTCCTCCCAACATCAATGGAATACACATTCTTCTCAGCTGGACATGAGATTTTCTCTAAAAGAAACCATACACTAATCCACAGAACATGCTTAAGTAAATGCAAAATAATTGAAATTATCCCATGTGTATTGTCTGACTGTAGTGCATTGAAATTTGAAATTAATGGCAAAAGAAAAGCAAAAATTCCATTAATACATGGAAATGAAATAACACCCTCCTAAAAAAATCCCAGTGACTACATATGAAATTAAAGAAGAAATTAAATAATATCTTTAACTAAATGAAAATGCAGATACAACTTACCAAAATTTATGGGATGCAATGAAAGCTCTCCTAAGAGGGAAATTTATAGCAGTGAGCTCTCACATCAGGAAAGTAGAATGAACACAACTAACCTAATGTTGCAACTCAAGCTTCTAGATATAGAAAAGCAAGACAAGCCCAAATCCTATACAATGGAAGAAATTATAAAGATCAGATCAGAAATTAATGTCATAGAGAGTAAGGAAACAACACAAAGAATTAATAAATTAAAGAGTTGGTTCTTTGAAAGAATAAATAAAATTGATAAACCCGTAGACAAGCTTATCAAAAAGGGAAAATACTCAAATTCATGCACTGTGGAATGAAAAGGGTGAAATCACTACAGATCCTGTGGAAATTTAGAAAACTATCACTAACTACTTTGAAAATTTTTTGAAAAACATACAAATGGACAGATTCCTGGATACATATGAATTACCAATACTGAATCAAGAACGTGTAAAAATTCTGAATAACCCAAAATTAGTTAATGAGATTAAAAATGTAATTTTAAAACTTAGCAACAAAGAAAAGCCCAGGTCCTGATGGATTCACTGTTGAATTCTACAAAAAATTTAAAGAAGATTTAATGCCAGTGTTCCTCAAACTCTTCAGTGAAATTTAAAGGAAAGCAATACTACCTAGCTTCCTAGAGGCAAGTATTACCCTGGTAGAAAAACCACAAACTGACTCAACCAAAAAAGAGAACTATAGACCAATCTCCCTAGAGAACATAGATGTAAAAATCTTTAATGAAACACAAGCAAACAAAATGTATCAAATCATCAAGAAGATTATGCACCATGACCAAGTGGGATTCATCCCAGGAATGCAGGGATAATTTAATATATGCAAATCAATAAAAGTAATATATCATATCAACAGAGCCAAAGATAAAAACCACATGATCATCTCAATAGATGCAGAAAAAGCTTTTGACAAACTCCAACACTCATTCATGATAAAAACCCCTGAAAAATCAGAATAGATGTTCTTTATTTCAATTTAATGAAAGAAATCTATGACAAACCAGCAGCCAAAATCATTCTAAATGAACAAAAACTGACAGTTTTTACTCTAAAATCAGGGATACAACAAGGATGTTTACTATCACCATTCATATTTAATATAGTTCTGGAAACATTAGCCAGAGCAATTATACAAGATAGAAAAATAAAAGCAATAAAGATAGGAAAGGAAAAAGATAAATTATCATTATTTGCAGATGGCACAATACCCTAGAAAAGACCCAAAAACTCCATCAAAATTCTTCTAGATTCTTTAAGAAAATTCAGTAGCATAGCTGGATACAAGTCAACACTCAAAAGTCAATTCCATTCCTTATACAAACAACAAACTCACTGAAAGAGAAATTAGGAAAACCACATCCTTTGCAACAACATCCAAGAAGAGAAGTACTTAGGAATCAATACAACAAAGGAAGTAAAAAAAAGATCTATATCTTGCAAATTACAGCCCCTGAAAAAGGAGATAGAAGAAGATATCAGAAAATGGAAAGATGTTCCTTACTAATGGATAGCAAGACCTAACATAGTGAAAATAGCCATATGTCTGGAATTGTTATACAGATTTAATGCAATCCTGATAAAAATATCACTGGCATAACTCACCAAACTAGGGAAAATATCCCAAAATTTATTTGGAACCAGAAGTGACATAGAATAGCAAAAGCAAAATTCTGGGTAAAAAGGCAAGGCAAGAGACATCACAATCCCTGACTTGAAATTTTACTACAAAGCTATGGTGATAAAAATCAGCATGGTACTAGGAAAAAAACAAAACAAAACCAAAAAACCAGATCACAGGATCAATGAAATAGATTAGGAGATGTAGACACAAGTACAAACACACTCAGCCACTTTGACAAAGGAGCCAGATATATTCACTGGAAGAAAGATAGCCTCTTTAATAAATGGTGCTGGAAAAACTGGTTCTCTACATGCCAAAGACTAAAATTAGACCTCTGTGTATCACCTTGCACTAAAGTGAAAATGGATCAAAGACTAAATATTAAAACAGAAACACTAAATCTACTAGAAGAGAAAGCAGGTAGACAGTTTGAAGATACAGGTGTAGGAAGAGACTTCTTGAACAAAATGCAAACTGTATGGGAACTACTCCAAAGAATAAAAAATGGGGATCTGATCTTATTACAAAGCTTTGCACATCAAAAGAAATCACCAACAGAGTCAAAAGATAAAACACAGAGTGGGAAATAATTTTAGTCAACTGTCTCTTAAACAAAGGACTTCTATCTAGAACATATAAAGAATTGAATAAAATCAGAACCCCCCACCAATTTAAATACCAAATCAAAAAATGGGCATCTGAAATGAATATGTGTTTCCTAGAAGAAATAAAAATAGAAAATAAATACATGAAAAAATGTTCAACATCATTGATTATTTGAGAAATGAAAATTAAAACAACATTGAGATTCCATCTCACCCCAGAAAGAATGGCTATCATTAGAAAAAATGAATAGCAAATGCTGGAGGGACTGTGGGAATAAAAGAACCCTTCTGTACTATTGGTGGAAGTGTAGACTAGTGCAACCAATGTAGAAATCAGTGTGAAGATTTCTCAGAAAACTAGGATTAGAGGTCCCATTCAACACAGCTATTTCCTTTCTGGATGTTTTCCTAGAAGAATTAAAAACATCATACCACAGTGATATATGTGCATCCATGTTCATAGCAGCATAATTTTTCATAGTTAAATCTTGGAAACAACCCAAAACCCTATCAACTGAGGAATGGATAAAAAATATGTGGTATTTTTATATAATGGAGTACTACTTAGCTTAAACAAGGATAAACGAGACATTTATAAGGAAATGGATGTAAATTGAGTCTATACATTTTGATTTCTTTCTTTGTTTGTTTGTTTATTTACTTGATATGGGATCTTGATACACAGTTCAGACTCTTAGTGATCCTCCTGTCTCAGCTTCCCTAGCACTGGGATTACAGGTGTGCACCACCATGCCATTTCAGTGGATGGCTTGGTGCCTGGGACTGGCATAGCATGTGGCATTGGGGATCGAACCTGGGTCCTTGCACTTGCCAGGTGGGTGCTTAGACTGCAGAGCTCTCTCTCCAGCCCTCCTCTCACTTTTATAAGCACTCTCAGAGGAAGGTGCATCTTCCCTCTGGGGAAGTTTTCACCCCTTCTTATTCTCCCTTTCACTCTGACTCGTCCTCTCAGACTGCGCTTGTCTTCATCCTTTCCAAATTCAACTCAGGTATGCTTTCTCTCTCTCTTCTTTTCTTTCTTTCCCTTTTGGCTTAGGTGGTACTGAGGATTGAACCCAAGGGTGCTCTACCACTGTGCTATGCTCCCAGTCCTTTTTATATTGAGACAGGGTCTCACTAAGTGGCCCAGACTGGCCTTGAACTTGTGATCTTCCCACTTCAGCCTCTCAGTTAGCTGGAATTACAGGCAGGTACCACCATGCCTGATTTGGACTTATTCTTATAATGCCTGCTCCTCCTTTGAGCTAGTTGTTTCTACTTATTTTCAAAGGAAAACACTAACCAATCAGAGATTCTTAACGCCACATACTTCTTATGCATCAGTTCCCATGAACAGTCAGCTGCTTCTCACCCTAGAGACTTCTAGAACTGATGTTGTCCTGCTCTCGATGCATGTTCTTATCTTAGGAGGTTTTTATCCATTTTCAACTCGCTGCAACATTTGACAACACTGCCCCTAGCCCACATTTCCTCTAGAGATATCTGACACTGATCTTGCAGCTTCCAAGGTTCCACCGTCTCCTCTATGACTCAGATTGGTTCTGATTTATGGTGCAATATGGGTTGAGCCAATGGCTTCAATCCTTGCTCCCTGAAGTACTGACATTCAAACAGAGCACCTCTCCCTTTTTTCTTATGGCTACAGGGAGTTCTTATTTCTTAGCCCAGCTCCAAGCTGTTCAATTTTATGTCTTCCACATCTATGTAAATTTTTCCACAGAAAATTGTGCTTCAACATAGGGATAATGGTTTAAAAATCTTTGAACCCATGACTGATAGGTACAAAGAAACAAGGGGTCAAGATTGCACTCTCTGCTTTGGAAAATACCCGTGGTGTAACCCTGGCACATCAGCTTTCCCATAACTAAGAGAGGAGCAAGGTCATCTTTTTGTCTACCTCATAGGGCTATGATGAGAGCAGAAGAGAAGCCATGCACAAGTCCTGACCTTAATGTCTTTACTGCATCCCGGCTGCCAGCCAGCCAATGCTCCTGCTGTCTAGTTGGGAGCAAGGCACGGCGGCAGGGGAGGGAGCACAGGCAGGAGGGATGCCAACCGTTCTGGGCATCACGCATCTGTGGCCTGGGGCTGCCTGGGCAGCAGCTTGTGCTTCCCCTCATCACCCTTCTCAGCCCGGCCTGTAGCCCATGGCCATCCCACCCTTCCCTGTCTGATGGCGCACACTCATTCAAGACCTGGAGACTGTGTGTGCTCTTGGCGCATCCACTTTGCTAAGGTAAATGGTAAACACGGACAGAAAGAGAATAAAAACCTTGAGATATCTCTTTAAATATAAATTTTAAGGTACAAAAAATAATGGGTGTACATTATAAAAAGTCTAGACAGACAGTAAGGAAAATCCAGGAAAAATCATCACTTATGACCCGTAGACGATCCTGGCTAATCTTTTAGTAATTTCCTTCCAGCTTTGCCTGCTTGTTTATGTAGTAGTGGATTAGTGGGGAATAGAGATTTAAAAATTTGGTGTACTCTGATTTTTTTTTAAATAGTGAACATTATAACACAGGCGTTTTTAGAAGAGAACTTTAAATTGTTGTTCTTTCATTTTTTGCAGCAAAATTTCTTCAGAAAAATGTCAGAAATGCCACATGAGTGTCTTAAGAACCAAAGACCTGAAAGCTATGGGACTGTTATGATTCTGACTCAGGGGGACAGGCTGGTGGCATCAGCAGAGACAACAAGTAGCCAGGCCATGGTGCCCCAGGACAGAAAACATCTCTGGGAATTTGGCTTCTCAGAAGCCCCCTCTCTGCTCATGCGGCGTTTCCTTTTTTGTGCCCCTGTGCTAGCCCCTGTCCTGCTGTTCCTTCCAGACTTGGACTAATCCCTCTGTGTCCCCTGCAATAGTTTGGCTCTGGAATATCCCTCAAATGCCCATATACAGTATGAAAGTCATGGTCCCCAACTTGGTGCTAGTGGGACCTTGAAGATATGGGGCTTACAGGCGGATCTGTAGGTCATCAGGGGCCTAACTTACAAAGGCATAATGGAATCTGGTCACCGATTCTTCCTCTTTCTCTTGCTCTTGGGTAATGAAGTAAGTGGTTTTGTTCTGCCTTGTGTTCCTACCAAGATGTGCCACCACAGGCCCAGAGCAACAACCACAAGCTAACAAGCTGTGGACTGAGACCACTAAAACCTGGGAGTCAAAATAAACCTTTCCAAGCCAATCATCTCAGGTATTTGTTATAGCAACAGAAATTGGACTACCATGCCCTCTTCGGGAGTCTCCAGTCATGCTATGAACAGGCAAGCAAAGAGTAGGTGCAGACAAAAGGAAGGGGAGCCCTGGAGCCCACTGTGTCAGGATAAGAGGTGTCTGGGAGTACAAGCTTAGAACTTGCATTTTCCTAAACTCCAGTGTACATGCCTTGCCAGATGTCCTAAAAATGCCCCCATCACAGAAAGCATCTTTACAGGATCTGTCAGAGCATGCCAGTTATGAGATATAACTCAGGCTGGGCCCTAAGAGAATGGTGTAAGGATCAATTAGATGGTCAGTTACTGGTTTCGAGAACTCCTACTGATTTCTAGTTACTGATCTCTAGTGCTCCTGTGTGTAGGGATGGGATGTCCCTGAAAGGACAGTATCATCCATTGCATCACTCTTCACAGTCCTGAAGGTGGAGGCAATGATCTTTAAAAAAATGAAAATGCAAAACATATAGAAAAGCATGAATAAAAATCCAAGTGCCAAACCTCAATGACAGCTATTATAAAGTTTATTATTATTATTATTATTATTATTATTGTTTTTGTTTTTGATATGGGGTCTTAGTATACAGTTGAGACTCATAGTGATCCTCCTGTTGGAGCCTCCCCAGCACTGGGATTACAGGTGCACACCACCACACCCGGTTTCAGGGCAGGCACAGTGTACCTGGTATTCTGGGGCCAGCATGGCATGCGATATCAGGGATTGAACTCAGGGCCTTGCACTTGCCAGGCAGGCACGTAGACCACCAAGCTATCTCCCTAGCCCAAAGATAGCAATTATTATCATTACTATTTTGGTCTAATTTCTTCACATTCTATGATTTTTTTTTCAATGAATGGTTATTCTCTCAATTTCATCTTTTCCCTTATCAACAATACTTTAATGGTTTTACTTTTATTGTTGATATTTCCTGGGACATTTTAATTGCATGTAATAGCCTCTTATAGGAAAGCACCATGAATTACCTCATCCTCCAGTGTTGACATTTTAGTTTGTCTTAATGTGACAGTAATGCAAAACCATGGGTACAGTAAGGCATACAGAAAGTTTATGTGTTTAGGGTAGAGCTGCAAAACAGAATTACTCGGGCAAAGGGTACAAACACAGATTGTTCAACGGCTTTCAGATGCAGCAATATGTTCCCTTGCCCAGTTTTTTATTTCCTACTGGCCCACATACACATTCCACTGACGTCCTGCAGGCCTGAGTTTGTGCTGTGAACCTGACCAGCTTCAGTTCTGGTTCCTCCATCAACAGTCTGGACTCCACAGTTCTATCTGCCTCTCACTTGGGCCCTCTCTCCCCATCGTGTGTATCCCCTCTCTCTCTCTCTCCCTACTCCTCCCCTCCTCCTCTTCCACCCTCCTTTTCTCTCTTTCAGATTATCTTCTCCATTTCCATGAATTTCCAGTCCTTAAGGTATCGTTGTCTTTGAAGGGAGATGAGAACACTACATTCTTAATCAACACCTGGAACACAGCATTTCTAACACCATGCACTGTGCCTGTGAATTACCAGGGTTTGTTGTTACAAAGAAGATTCCTTCCTTCCTTCCTTCCTTCCTTCCTTCCTTCCTTCCTTCCTTCCTTCCTTCCTTCTTTCCTTTCCTCCCTCCCTCCCTTCTCCTTTCTTTCTTTCTTTCTTTCTTTCTTTCTTTCTTTCTTTCTTTCTTTCTTATTGGGAATTGAACTCAGGACCTTGTGCTTGCCAAGCAGGCACTTGTGCCACTGAGCTATATCCCCAGCCCAAGAACATTTAACACAATAATACAATGAACTATGTAACTGTTTTATCCTTCATGCCAAACTATAATGCTATTAATAGTAGGGGCAGCATATTAACCAACTCTACTGAACTAAATGAATTCAACTCTGAGTCCATCCAGTCGGGTGTGTTAACCCATAATCCAGATTTAGAGAGTAGAACATGGCATGTCAAGGGTGTGTGTGTGTGTGTGTGTGTGTGTGTGTGTTTGCATGTTTTCTTATCTCCATACTATTCCCAAAGCAAATGTCTATTTGCTGGAGTTCTTTGAAATCTGATCTCAGAGGAGTCTAAAGAGAAACCAAGATTAAAGTCTTATGTGCAAAACCCTGCTATTTTATGCTCTTCTTACAGTCAAGAAGTTTTCTACCAGCCCAACATCCTTTTTGAAATTTATACCAAGAAAAATATACTCATACTAAACAACAGTGCTAATTTACAGTAAAACAGAAACCCCCCTCACAGAGAAGAGCACAATAAGAATCACATTACACTTCAAACCTCTCGAAGCGGGCGTTCAGATATCTAAGTCATTGCTTCACTTCTCAGTTTTACTACCGAAACGGCACTCCCTCTGACAGTCACTGCAATGTTGCTAAACTCTTAACCCATTTACTTTGCATTCAGTCTGCTGTCTCCAGGTTGAAACAGGAGTAGTTAAATTTGCAATGTTTTTTCCGTACAAGAACAGGTTCTATTTTAAAAATCCCACTACCATGTGGCTACAAGGACATCACTGAGAATAAATTCCCATCGGCCTCCACCAGTTCACGTAGCAGGATCCACCTGCGCTCCATGATGGTGTCTATGTCACAGAGCAACTCAGTGGCACTTGCATATTAGTATCTGGGATTTAAGTTTCTAGTGATTGCAGATGGCAATAAATTCCAACAGTGCTCAAGGCAGATGGAAATTTTGTAACTGTGCCGGGCACGAGCTGGCACAGACAGTAATCAACAATTCTGCCAGGCCGGACCTACGCATATCCAGTGACCCCAGTGAAGAAAATCTATGTGTCATTGGAATTTTCAGATGTGCATCGTGTCTTCTAATATCTTACTTGTAGATTAACTTGACTCCTTTTTGAAAATTAAGATTAGGTTTTCACAAAGTGCAGTTTCCCAGAAGGAAACTAAATATTTAAGTTTTCTTCTCAAAAATGATGCTGTTGACTTAAACACACACACACACACACACACACACACACACACACACACACACAGAGTTATTTGTGAGTTCAAGTTTCATTTCTCTTCATCCTTGAGATTTGCAACACAGCAGTCTGTGGAAGTTAGTGTTTGCCCTTCTTCATGGCAGAAACCCCGATAACCTTATTTTTGAACAAAGAAAAATTTCTAAGCAGAACATTGCTTGTTGCAACACTGGTGAAATTCGCAAGTGGAGATAAGTGATGCTTTTGTGTTTGTGAAAAATACAAGTTATTTAAAAGCAGATTTGTAGTCCATAAATACAGTTAAGGAAGAAAAAAATGATTAAAAGTTTTCTATCACTGACTGCCACCAGACAGCTTTCAAGGACTAAATATTTTTCAGTCTTTAAATAAATATTTTGTCCAGAATTTGACATGGTACAAACAAGCATGTCTGTGAGGGATGTCACTGACTGTTACATTACAGATCTAGAAGTAGGGGCTGCAGGCGGAGGCTTCCCTGGACCTGTTGCAAGAGGTCTCACCACATCACAGACTCTAGACAGTGGCTCCTATATCTTCTTTTGTTCTCAAAGTAGCCCAGTTACAAGAAAGTGTGCTCACTTGCTAGTTTTCTTTCATGTGCTTTCCTCCATTTCGTTGCAGCTTGGTGTTTTGCAAGGGGGAACAATTTTATATAGGACACAGTTTTATTTTATAGTAGTCACCAAGGAGTGATAGATAAAGAGAATATAGGAAATCTGTCCACTCTCTAAAGACCAAAGAATCCAGTTGAGGACCTGAATCCCACAATAACATTCTACATGAGTCCAGCTGAAGACCTAGAGCTTATACCAATGCCCCATGAGTCCAACTGGAGGCCAAGAGCCCACGACAGTGTCTCTTGTATGTCTGTTCCACGGATCTGCACTGGGCCCAAAGGCCCAAAGGTCAGTGGTGGAAACTACAAAGTCTATGCCAGTGTGAAGAAGGATCCATGCTAACAGGCTGAGGGATCTGCTATGGAGCCAGGAAGCAATGCTCAAAGCCAGAACCAGAGCTCCCCTGAGAAGCACCACAGCCATCCTCAGCAACTGTGGGGTCCCAAGTTCTTCTTGGATGAGAACAGCAAGTTCATCAGAAAAACCAACATGACAAGTATCTCCAGGAAAACCAGTTAGCTCCCTACAGCTTCCCAATGGCTTCTAAACTTCTTCCTTTCAGTTCTTTTCTCATTTCATGGGCAGGAATTCTCAGGCAGGCCTCCCATACCCAGTACCATGCTGGTTCAATTCAGCTTGTTGTTATAAGTTGACCACCAGCTGTCAATCTTTCACCGTATCCATTTTCTGATGGCTGAACAAAGATATTTAACTTC
>NW_004524822.1:651458-652113 GCF_000260255.1 Octodon degus | reverse complement strand
ACAGACACCCTTTCCTCTGGCAGACCTACAGTAGCTCCCTACACCCTTCTTTACAGGAAACTAAATACAAGGTCCTCTGCTCCATCTTTTTGTCTCTTAATGATCTGCAGAAGTGCTTATATTTTTATTTATTTATTTCTCAAAATTTTATTGATAAATGCTTATATTTTTAGATAGCAAGTCCCTGTCCATCATCACCTCTGTTGCATTTTGGTGGTGGCGTTGGTGTTTTTAACTTGTCCCCACAGACAATTCTGCTGTTAGGGAACTTTTGACACTAAGCTGCAGTTCTCTATCATGGCTCACCCCAGCATATTTCATCACGCATTCCCCAAATGACGCTTTCCTACAGAACCACAATCCGTTATTTCAACCTAGGAAGTCGTGAGAGTTCCATGACACCACCTCAGCTCTGGTCCCTGTGCAAAATTTGTTAACTATGTGCCTGTTGTGGCCTAAACTGTGCCTCTCCAAAATTTGTATGTTGAAGTCCTACCCCCCAGTTCCTCAGAAAAGGGCTGTTTATGGAGACAGGGTCTTTAAAGAAGTGATTAAGTTAAAATTAGGTCATTCATGTGAGCCCTAATCCAGTATGACTTGTGTCCTTATATGAGAGGACATTAAGGCCACAGCCACACGCACAGAAAAGGCCATC
>NW_004524822.1:649960-651118 GCF_000260255.1 Octodon degus | reverse complement strand
CTTGCATTTCAGAAAAACTGGAATTTAGTAAAATAAGAATCCTAAACTATCCTAAACTTAACTGTATGAGCCAGCACACAGAGGGGGTGAGAACTAAGGGAAGTCAATGAGCTAAGAGCTGTGGCAGAAGACCATTCACATTCCTGAATGCTCGCTGACCCCTAGACTTCACTCCCATCATGGCGTACCACTAGGGCCAACCACCATAAGCTGACTGGCCCATGAACCCCTGCTGGCCCAGACCCAACAAGCACTTCTCTGTATGGACTTCACTCTGTGCCCAGAGCTTTCCTGGCTTCATGTCTTCCTGCTCCTTGCACTTAGAGCTCATTAGGTTCAGTGTAAATAACTCATGCTTTCCCTCCCTAAATTTTCATTAGCTCTAGGTCTAGAACCCCCTTTTCTCAACTGTTATCTAGCTTGGCTACTGGAAATAACAAAGATTGGTCCCAGGGACCTAGGCTCTGTAATGGTGTAGTGAGCCCTTTTATTTCAGAGATCCCTCAGCCACAAGAGTTCCAGTGTAACAAAATCAAACATGGAGTTCTTCCTGTGTTCAAGTGGTTTTGAAGTGAGTTCCTTATTTCTGGTCTTCCAAATCCTCACTGGAGACCCCAGCTAATACTGCCTGCCATAGTTAATGGTAGTGACATTTTGAGTCAAAACAAAACAAAACAAGGCAAAACAGAGCAACCCAAATGTACCAAGGTGTTGGTGTGTAGGAAGTTTTCAATGATGGTCCCTTTCATGCCTTAATCCAAATAGAAATCCAAAAATGTGCTTCTAGTAAGGTTGAAGAACTGACTACTGTGCTTTCAGGGGCATTAGGATGGTAACAGTGGTCTCCCTACTTGATTTTGTGTGTGTGTGTGTGTGTGTGTGTGTGCAAAGTGAAATTGTGCTGGTGATTTCCTCAAAGATACTGCTAAGTACTATGTTTCTTAGGACTTTCTTCACCCAAAAAGAATTACAGTCTGAGTGAGGGCGATATGCACACAATTAAATTGTTTTTATTAATAATGGAAGCCAATATTTGAGTGTTTGCTTTAATTTGGTTCTGTGCTCTTTGTTTTTTTTTCAAAATTTATTGATAAACAGATAGCAATGAGACAGTTTCAAATCAAATCGGAAGTACAGTTTCAACAAATAATACACTGC
>NW_004524822.1:647981-648985 GCF_000260255.1 Octodon degus | reverse complement strand
GCATCAGAGCGAAGGGACCAGGCCACCCAATGCCCAGGTTCCTCCAGATGGCCCGATGGGGCTGTGAACAGGACAGAAAGAAAGGCAGTGTCTTGTCACAAAGCTGAAGATCTGGCTAAAGGATTCACATTACATTCTATCAGCACTAGAGGATCACAACAAGGTTTCACATGGTGAATGTGCCTGCCACCTAGGATCCTCTCCTGTGACGAACTTGCATGGCTGCAGAAGCTGAAAAAGTTTACAACCACATCACATCAGGTATTTATGTTTCCTCTCAGCTTAACTGCTGTGACAGTCTGCAATGATTACATTCAGCTTAATTGGAAATTGAAGACAATTTGAAGTTTTGCTTTTCTTTGAAGGAGTTGTTTTTAAGTTGATATAAATCCCATCATATATGGAATATGCATGAAAAACAGCTTGCTGTAGCCTCAGATGCAGACGCAGGTGACAAATGGGCAGTGCTGCTGGGTAGGAGAAAGGCAGTGGTGGGACCATGGCACCAGAGAATGCACTCACTGACGGGGCTCAGGATGCAGCGAAGGCCTGGTCCTGCCCTGGCCTGCTGGACTGTCCATTCACACCCTCAGCCAAGGAGAACTCCAGGTCAGAAGTGAAGCTAACTAGTTTCCTGTTTTTCCACTACACTACTTACTGTACATTTGATTTTGAGACGCTGAGTTTCCTATTGGAAAACCAGAGAGAATGACAACTTACCTCCTCCTTCAATCTGACCATGACAGGTAATGAGACAGATGTGCAGAGAGCTCTTGAGCATGTAATATTCGTGAAGTGTCAGGTGCACTTGCTTCTCCTATTAAAGGGGTAGAGATGGAAGGCCTTACCTCCCCACCCTTGTAAGTCCTACTAAAGGACAGCACTGTTTTGGGGCACGGTAGCACACACCTATAATCCCAGCCCTTGGGAGGCTGAGGCAGGAGGATCACTGTGAGTTCAAGGCCAGCCTAGGATGCAAAGTGAGTTCAAGGCCAGCCTGAACT
>NW_004524822.1:645468-646826 GCF_000260255.1 Octodon degus | reverse complement strand
GGTCCCTGTGCTTTAAGCTTGTTCTAAATAGGTGCTTTAGACCACTGAGCCATCTCACCAGCCCCACCGTGAGTTTTGAAAATTGAAATAAAAAAGGTCTGTCACCACAAATGTTTCCTCTTGGTGATGGTAGGTAGTATAACACAGTAGTTGATTATTCTTTAACTGCAGACTGAAGTGACCATTTACTATGGCATTATAACAGTACCTTGTAGAGCAGGGGCTATAGCTCAGTGGTGTAAGCGCCTGCCTGGCAAGTGCAAGGTCCTGAGTTCAATCCCTGGTTCTGCCAAAAAAACAAAAACAAAAACAAAAAAAACAACAAAAAAAAATACTTCTACTAAGATCCATCTATTTAACAAGACTGAGGCTTTGCGGGAACAACTAGAGACAAACCATAACACAAGCTTCACAGGAAAGAGGACGATCTGTGAATGCAGGTGGGTATCTGAGAGCAATTTCTTTTTTTTTTTCAGAACTGGGGATTGAACTCAGGCCCTTGTGCTTGCCAGGGAAGCGCTTATTCCCCTGAGCCATCTCCCTGGCCCCTCTAAGAGCATTTGTAACCATGCTCCTTCAGTTGCTTGATTTTGTTCCCTATTAATGCTGAGCAACACCATCACATTTGTATAGTACTTCACATTTTCGAATCACGGGCTCACACTGTGTAACTTGAGTTTTATGGGAAAAAAAAGAAAAAGAAACAAAGAAAAAAAAACACCCCACCTTTCTGAGACAATGTGGATTAACACAGTCCGGCGTTTCAAAGGACACTGCAAGTCTGAGGGTTGTGACTCTCTTTCTGTCTCCAAGCCCAGGGATAACCCCAAGTCTGACATACTGGAAAGGGGCCTCTGTGAGCAAGCGCTGGCCTCTCACCAACCACCACCGTTACTCTCCACTAGAGCAAACTTATTCTGGGCCACGCACGTTGTGAGAATTCACTCAATTACTCTTTGCAGCAACTCCAGGAGTATGTCACGAAGGTGGGATATTCCTAATGCAAACTGTGGGGACCAGAAGTGTTTCAGGTACTGAAACACTGGGAAACACTGGGTATGGCTGCACAGGCCTTACCATGGGAACATCCCTCATGTACAATTCTGAAAAGTGAAATCTGACATCCTCCAGGGTGCAGGCACATCCTGAACTCATCACTAATTCACGGTGACCTGAGTGAGCTTTGCGCATAAGAAATGCTACAATTAGCCTATCATAAGTTTTACATTTTATTAATTTTCTATTTTTTAAAGAGAGTACAAGAGTATCAAAACAGAAAAAGTACAAGTGACACAGAATTTCACTTAACAAAATAATATGAATTTGGGGCGGGGGAGATGGCTTAATGGAATAAGCAC
>NW_004524822.1:604214-643959 GCF_000260255.1 Octodon degus | reverse complement strand
CTCCCGCCAGCCCTCTGCCCTGCCAGCCCTCCTCTCCTGCCAGCCCTTTGCCCTGCCAGCCCTCCTCTCCCGCCAGCCCTCTACCAGTGCTGAGGGCACAAGCATTGCTTTCCTCACCAAAGATTCAACGAGCACCAGCTTTGATGTGTTCCTAAGCTAACAGTCATTGAGCTACTCTAGAATTTTTAATTCAGACTGAATAAATTAATTTAAAACTCTAAAAACAGGCACAGAGACTAAAGCCAGGAACCTTGGAGGTCAAACTCATGAGTTTAGAGGTTTTCCCCTCTTTGCAGAAGCAGGATAAACTGTGTAGTTTCACCGACTTCTGTGTACTTGTAATGTCAACAAATGAGTTTTATTCAGATATTAGTAAGAAGAAGAGCCCGCACTCAACCTCAGTTCATTCTGCCTCCCACTGGTCCCCGCACTGACCATTCCCCTCAGCATCTCCTCTCTTCTGTCTCCTGTGGAGAGCCCCAGCCCCAGAAGAGCCTCAGCTGGGCACTGCGGCCATGTGCCAGGCACAACAAACGCATGATGCATGGGCCAAGGGATGTGTGTGGACTCAGCACAAGCATGTGCACACACACGCTCCTTATTACAGCAGAAGGCTTCTAGCGGGTAAACTGAGTCAGGAAAGATCTGGCAACTCAAAAGAGCAAAACAAGATGTGCAACTTGCCCTCTGCCCCTCCTCTTGGGTTTAGTGAGTGTCAAATGCCTGATGGTCGCCGAGGGAATGGAAGTGTTGACACAGGGCCCTTCCCCTCTTGCACAAATACCTGAGGGTCTGGGGGAACAAAGAACAGGCCAGGGCGCTGCAGCAGTCTCTGGCCGGCTCAGGACCTGCCAGCGAGGGCCTAGGTGTGGGGGGCCAGAGTGGAGCTGTCGCTCAGGTGCAGCGTCTTCCCAGGGAGGGAGTGTCCTACCAAGGTCCAGAGTTATCAATAGTTATGAAAAGTGCATAGAACCAGTGGAGGAATGAACACACAGATAATATAACATAGTAAAAATATTAAAACTAATGATTGTGTGATTGTGACCAAGTCAGAGATGGCCTAAGCATTAAGAAAAAGTCAACAGCACAGATATTGAAGTTAATAAAGAATAAAATCTACAAGAATATTACTCTGAATTCAAATGCACATTTTTTTTAAAAAAGAAATCAATTTGTGACCCCAAATAAAGCAATGCAAGCAGCAAATGCTCTGTCCTCTGCCTTCTGGGTTGCGACAGCTCAGAGCGGGTTCTGACAACATGTTGTGCTGAGAACCAGGCTGCCCTAGGCTGGGCCCTGCTCACCAGGCATGCGAATATCTTCAGGTGAGCGGAAGAAAGGAGACCGACTTAAATGGAGTCCAGGCGCAGGCGCATTACTTCCCCTTGCTCCTCGTGGCCTCTCCACCTGCTTCACCAAGGCTGCCAAGCTCCCTGCCCCAAACCACCCACCTCCTTTCCTCATCGTCATCAGCCACCCCAGTGTGAGAAGCTCAACAGCCCTCAGGAATATGGCCTTTAACACCCACTAACTCACAGAAAGCCGCATCTGAAAAACATGTTGGTTGATTTCTCCCTTTAATCTTCTACTGCTTTCTAAGAAGGCATATAAATTGTGAGCACCGTCTGTTTCCTGAGCTGAGTGTTTGTCTGAGAGACATAAGCAGGAAAAGCTAATTGGGTGTGGGGGCACATGCCTGTAATCCCATCACTCAGGAAGCTGAGGCAGGAGGATCACCATGAATTTGAGGCCGACCTGGGCGACATAGTGAATTCAAGGCCAGTCTATACTAAATAGAGAGATTCTGTCTCAAAAAGAAAAAAGAGGGAGATGTGGAGGTGCCAAAGGCCACAAGAGGCAGGAGCTGAAGCTGCAGGAAGCACAGAGGTGGTGGCTCGAATCAGGAACTCAGCAGGAACACAGACGACCTCTGCATGCCTCCCAACCCCAGGGCTTACCCCAGGGGACTTCATAATTGCTTACTTTGTGTGTTAGACTGTCCAGGATCTGCCCTGAAAACAAGTCTGTATTTTTTTCTTGACTTTTCATAGTTTTTCTCTATTTCTGCCCACTCAAATTTGTAGCCAGTTGAACAAAGTCTACTCCCTCCATGAGAAGTAATAGAAATTCTCAAGTAGTAGAAAACAACCTGCAGGTCTCTGGCAATGGCTGCCCAGGAGCACCACCCTCTCTGGATTTTCACTCCTTGCTTAGTGATTGGAAGACCACCTTCCTTCAGCTCAGTTCCACCCACGTAGTTGTCACATGGTAGGGGAAATCCCCATTGCTTTTCAAGATATGTTTGATTAGGTGACAAGCTCCCCTACCCCCATGCTTCCTACGTGAGAGTCAAGATTCTCCTATCAAAGACCCTTTTCCCTACACTCGCAAGAGCTAATTGTTAAATCTCAGGGATTTTGTGAGCCATGTGTCAAAATAACCACTAAAAAGTAAACAACATGTACTTAAACGATATCAACAGCAAGGGATGACATAAATATTCAAAAGCCATTGCTTCTTTAATAGTTCACTGTATCTTGGCACTATGTGGCTCTTGCAGTTGTACCAGTTTCATCTATGACACATTCTCTTCCCCACTCTGCACTTAGTAATCAGCTTGGCAGCAGCCACAGCGAGGTATTTACACCATGGGTATTGGCAAATGCTACAAGTCAGGGCTTGACTTGTTTTTGTCATGTCTCAGAAAGGGATAGCGAAAATGTTAATCATGCAGATGAAACAAAAGACTGTGCTGTGTCCACAGCCATCACGTGCAGAAGCAGCACCCCCACAACAGGATACTCCTCCCGCATTATAAACCCCCTAATTCAGTAGTCACTCACGTCCCTGATGATTGAGTGAACACACTGTCTTACTCACTCCTGTAAAAAAATCAAATAATATTCATGCTGAAATTACATTCATTTACAAAGGTGAACGAGGAATACAAGTTTGGCAAACACCAGCTGAAGCCATGATATGAATCAATGGCCATTTTTATTATTGTGTGAAAATTGTGTCACCCATCAGTGTAATTTATAATAAACTTATAAAATGTATGACTATGCGTGTACACACATGCATCCCCTGCTCAAACCCCAGTAAGGTGTTAAACATTAACCAGCAACTCCATGTATGCTTTCTGCTGCTCTTGTGCTGGGATGTATTCTCCTGCCCTTTCAGACCTGCTCCCACACCCTCGGCCTTCCACAAAACAATGCTCACTGATACGCCCATCAACAGGCTGCTATAGGTTTGCCTGTCAAAAGGGCTCAGAGAATGGAAGGAAATCCTCTGCATGTCATAAGCCCCTGTGAGGGCTCCCTTGCCTGGCTTCACAAGCTCACTTAGATCAGCCCGGCAGCTGTGTGGATGGCACCCCATCGGCACTGCCATTCTTAGCTCTGCTTGGGCGCCTCAGAGAGATAAACACCTTTAAACGAGAGCAAAGCCTGACTGAGTTCTACAGAGAGTATTGCCAAGAGATCTAGTGTTTTGAACTTCCAAAAGTTTCATGACATTCAAATGTAGCCTTCTACTAAAAGCCCTCGTGGCTAAGTGAGATAGTTAAAAATATTTGAAAATACAAGTTGGTTTTGTCCCACCAGTAATTAACTGGTTAATTACTCCCCATCAGTTTACTTTTAAATTTTCGTGGGGGATCAAGTTTGATTTTGAAATTCCAATAGAAACAACAATTCCGTTGACTCAACGGGAGGATAAAAGCGCTGTCTTAGCAAAAACTTTTTAGAAAGGAAGTCTCTTAATTCTTCTCCGGGCCATCATGAAAACAAGCATGATTAAAGTGATTGTTATTCTTCAAACTCAGTGAACATAATGGATTCTATAATCTTCACTGAAGCTTACCACCAAATGAGTGGCTTTTTTTTTTTAAACTTCACACACTCTCCAACTCAGGATACCCTGTTGCAAAGGATTTCCTGTAATTCTCTGGAATATGCAATAGAAGAACACAGAATTTAAATTTCTGAAACTACACAATTTAATTCAATCACTTCTCTTCAAATACTTAAGTCAGGCAGAAAACATTATTTTCCAAGTTCTTGATTTTCTTTCTAAATTTCTCAATGATACATAAATCATACTTTCCTTAATTTATAACTTGTCTGAATTCTAGCATGTCAGCATTTAATGATTTTGCTGTCACAGCAGACCTAGAATACGGCAGCCACAATCATTTCTCTCATCCATCTGTTCAGTACAAATGTGGAGCCCTCTTAGCCAGTGTCTGATTCTTATGCCTCTTTGTCAGATGAGCAAATCTTTACAAGACACTCAGCTGAAGGAGTCACGCGGTCCACAACGGTTTTCAGGTGTTTCTTGTTGTCGCCAAGAATGAGTGACAGACTAAAAAGACCAGAATCTTTAGTCGTTTCCGCTTCAGAAAAGAATGCTGTGAATCATCAGTAAACAGCCCTTGCCAAAATGAAGTGCTTGCTGGAAATCCCCAGTTGTTAATTAAATACTACTGGTACAAATATTTATTTGTCCTTAGCTGGGGCATCCTGCCAGAAGGTCAGCATTTTAGATGCGGCTTTGTCCTCTCAGAGAACACCCTAGCAGTCAGGTGCTTTAGGAAACAACAAGTACCCTAGCTCTGTGAGGCACAAAAGCGGTACAGTCCAGTGACACTAGCCATAGGCACTGGTGGCCTCTGGACTGCCACACACTGGATGACCCCTTCTTCTTCTCTTACCCAGTGATCTATCCCTTATGTCGCCACTCTTTGCCTCTGTAGTAATATTGCATTCAATTTTAATGGGGCATTTGGCTGCCTATTATGAAGGTGACATCGCAAGGTAGCATAGGATGATCTTGGGCCCCTACTTGTGCAGAGCCACCTACTAGCCCTGGACCTACACAGACCTAAGAGTAAAAGGTTAATTTCTGTCTGGATTTTCCTCCCTTGCAATTCTAACTCATGACTTCAATCATGCTAGAGCAGAGACCTGGGTCAGACCTGGGTATACTGGTCCCCATCCTGCCATTGATGACCTAGGTGTCTCTGGACAGGTCATCTAAACGTTTTATGTCTCTCTGAAGTGGGAATGGCAGCCAGCACTCAGGAAGTGTGTGAAGCTGGGTGTGGTGCACATCTATAATCTCAAAAGAGAACTGCAAGGCCAGAGGCAAAGCTCCATGGTCTACCCTCTCCTCTCCACCACTCTCACTTCCCTGCATACCTGCTTCCTCTGCCATCCTCCTTACTCCCTTAGGGAGATTAAGAATTTTAAACCCGCCCCCTTTTTTATTACTAGGTACTGCCTTCACACTGAGCTACATCCTAGTCCATTGGTTGATTGATTGATTGATTGACTGACTGAGACAGGGCCTCACTAAATCACTAAATTACCCAGGAGAGGCCTAAAATTCTCCTGCCTCAGCCTTCCAGAGTGCTAAGCTTACAAGCATGCACCACACCTGTACAGTAGGCATCACTCATCATAATCTCTCTTAAGTCTGATCCTTCTTACAAGAAATCCTAACCTGTGAGAATTTACATTTGCTTATTTTGTTACAGGAATTTATGTAAATGTCAATTGCAAGATTTTCATTGAGAAGATTTAGAAGTCTGAAGGGGCTCTGATAGGAGAGAAAGAAACAAAGCAGATGACAGCTCTCCCGGGGTGAAGGAGGCCAAGGGAGAGGCAGCCAACTGCTCTGGACTGTCCTTCGGGGTCTGTTTGAGGGTTGGGCACAACCAGATCATGCGAGAGAGGGCTCTCAGTGGAGGCTGTGTACAATGCTATCAGGGTTGGGTCGAGTGCTCAGCAGCCCTTTGAAGGCAGGGCTTTGCAAGGGTTTAGGTTATCCAAAGCTTGACTTCTCTCGAATACCAGTTAACTGATCTCAGGCCGAAGTACAATCTTGGAAATACAAAGTAACTCCTTCAAATCATGCAGTCAGAAAGACATCGCTACACACTAGGTGCTTGATGGAGAGGAAAAACATCTTGTAGCTGAGCTTGTTATGAGAAATGATTTGTCAATGTGCTCCTGGTAAGACTGGCTATGACCTTAAAATGTATCAAGGAGCCCGAAGAACCTGGCAGGGTCTCACTTGGAGATGAGTCTACAGTATAAGCTAGCCATTCTTTTGGGAGTATTTAGGACTAGAAATCTAATTTTAGAGAGGTGATCAAATACCCCAAATATATTGGTCAGCACAAAATCTGATTTTTCAAATAAACTGATTTTCTACATTGTGTACTCAAAAGTGAAGGCAGATCTTTAACTATTTCTTTAAATCTCCTTAATAAGAGCAAAAGCACTTCAGACTAGTTCTCAGAGGGGCAATGCACTGACCAGAAGTACAGCTACCATACTGTTTTTCTATTCCACAGAAGACCACAGCAAAGGTGGGAAACACTAGAGTCAGGTTGCAGGGGCAGGAGGCTTGGAGGGTACCACTCTTGGGGGACAGCTTCCACTGGGCAACCACTAGCCCCCAACCAATCGTTCCTTCTGTCTTGGGAACTCTTGCCTTGGGAGTTGTCAGAAATGGTGCCTTGGAGACAAGAGAGAACCCACACATGTCCATTTAGCTATAGCCAAAGGCCACACACTGGATAACACTTTATGTACTATTCCTACATGTTCATATAGCTATGGATGAAGAAAAAGCTAGCAGATAGTAGAGTTCACAGCCAAAAGAGAGTACATCCAACTCTACAAGTAAGAACCATGTGAACTTCATTCCTTGGTCAAGGAGGGAAGCACAGGTAGGATTTCAAACTCCTCTGAGTCACGAGTGTTGGTCCCAGGCAGTATCCCAATGCGGAACTCTGGAGGTATCTCCTCCCCAGAAGATAGGGTGTATGTTCTATGAGCCTCACACACAGGACAGAGCTTTGCCCCAGCTTGTTATGAACCAAGAGAGCTTTCTTTTATTAGTTCAAGATCATAATCACCATTTGCATTTTTTAAGGAGCTGTCTTCCAAAAATAAACTTTTAGAATCTAACCCATTCATCCACTCATTTAAGTACCATGGTGCCTATTATGTACTAGGGAGGTAGCAGTAAACAAAACAAACAAAACCCCCCCAAAAAAAAACAAAAACAAAATCCTGCTTTAACAGGATTTTATTTGGTCTACTAACAGAATAAGAGTTTATTTCAAGGGATTATGGGTTTTTTTTCATGGCATGTACTGTATAATGGTAATTTAAAAAAGTTCCTTATCATCTAGAAATACACTTTGAAGTATTTGTGGGAAAAAAATAACATGATATTGTGATTTGCTTTGTTTTGGGTGGTGGAGGTGCCAGAGACTGGATTTAGGGCCTCAATGCTCTACCACTGAGTTAAGCCCCCAGCCCTGAACACTGATTTTAATACTCCAAAGCGGGGAGGGCATAAGGAAGGGAACAGATGAAATAAGACTTGCAACACACCTATCACTACTGAATCTTGAATATGGGTACATGAGGGATTTCATTACACCGTTTTCTTTACTGATGTCTGTTTGGACATTTCTTTAATTAGAAGATGAATTCCTCCCTCTGAGGAATTTTGAAAGATAACAAACAAGCAGTGATTTATGGTGTATCAGATGACAGAAGGTAGGTCAGAGGTGGGTACAGGAATAAAAGTTTTCTACATGGGTGTGATATTTATGTTACACATATATAAATGTAAGACATGGGTGGGTTGATATTTATGTAACTGAATAAAATGTGAACTAAAGGATACCTGGTTGAGTGAGAAGGATGGTTACATTTTGAGAGTTATGAAAGGTGTTTTGAAGAAATTTTCATGAGAGCTAATTCACTTTTTCTGTTAGAACTCAGTTCTGAAAGCATGTTAAAGAATGACTATATTTATCTCATTACAACCTCAGGACTTTGGCATTATTTCACCATCTGTAAGATCATGCCTGGGGTGTAAAGAGCTGAACAGCTTGTCCAAGGCAGTGTAAGTTCTAAGTTGTGGAACCCAGTTGGGATCTTGGAAGCCTGGCTCTGGAGTTGACGTGTTTAACTGTCATAGCACAGGGCTTATTTCAGTGGACAAGAAACATCTGGAACAGTGAAAGGTAGACTTAAAGAAAGTAGTGACATTTTATTTCTGGGTTTGTCACACACACTAAGTCCTGTGCTGTGGGACACTGTGGACACAGGGCAGAACATGAAGGAGCCAGGTGAGTGGAGTGGAGGGAAGACGGGCTCAGGGCAGTGAGGAAGGTCTCGTGGTTAGAAAGCATCAGAGAGCTGACTCTCCAGCAAGGGCCCAGGTTGATCGCCCAAGGAGGCTGCTTCAAAACACAGTGTGAAGGCAAGAATAGGGGAGGGGTGGAGTCACAGGGGAGCTTCTTGGTTACTTCTGCTCCTTTCCTTCTACCATCATTACCACAACCACCACTGCATCCTTTCCATCACTATCAACACTACCAATACCACTACCATCAGCACCAATAAGCTCAACATCATCACTACCACCAACACCACGGTCACTACCACCATCAGTATCACCATTATCAATACCACTGCCACCACCATCACCACCACTATTATCACTATCACCATCACAACTATCACTACTACCAACACCTACAACTTCATAACCACCACCACCAGTATCACCACTACCAATACCATTACCACCACCATCAGCCACAAGAATCCCACCATCACCATGGCTGTCACCATGACCACCACCATTACCCCTACCACTATCATCACCACTTTGTCCACCAACACCACCAATAAGAACACCCACCATCCACCCTTGGTGGTAGACATGGAGGTGATGTGGAGCAGGGAAGTAAAAAAAGCAAGACAGTGAGGCTCCACTCTCTCAGCAATAATGGTCCAGGCAGAGGACATGAAAGCAAAGCGTACCTGGAGCCTGGAGTACCTGGGCCAACAAAGAGCCAGAGAGCTGATGATGCTCAGCACATACAAGGAGAAAAGTAAGACAGGAGCTGAGATGACGATCGGGCAGGGTCACTCAGGGAGGGTCTTGCGGACTGTTTCACAGCCTTCCTCTGGACTCTGAATGAGATGGGTAGCCACACAGGAGGCTACCCCAGCTAACAAAAGAACAAGCTCACTCTGATTGCTCAGTGGAGAACAGACAGGAAGGGCAAGACAGAAGCAGGGAGCTCAGTTAGGAACCCAGGAGGAGGCACCAAGCCAGAGGAAGGTAGCACTGCAGTGGACCGAGTGGGAACAGTGAAGACAGAGAAGTTGTAACAGGATGTTTTAGAGGCCGTCTGCAGACCTTATGGATGGATTGCATCTAAAGGATGAGAAGGGACAGGACCTGGGAAGGTCAAAAGGACTAATAAAGGGTTTTTTTTTTTTTTTTAATCTTTTCCCTAAGTTCTATTATCAACCTTCCCTTTGGGCTAAACCAACAGAAGAAGTCTCTGTTAAGATGTTAAGATGCATTCAATTATACTCTGGGAGGCTGAGGCAGGAGGATAACAAGTTCAAGCCCAGCCTTGGCAACTTAGTGACTTAGTGAGAAACCATCAAGCTTTTTAAAATTAAAAACTGAGAAAGGGAATAGGGAGGTAGCTCCATTTTACAAGATAATATTCCATATCCTCCTGCCTCCTCAGCCACGGCCGCCGCCATCTTGGAGAGGTTTCATTCAAACTCGGAGGTAGCTCCATGGAAAAGATTTTTATATATACATAAAAATCAGATACATATTTATATATACATTATATTTAATTATAAAATTATATAAATTATGCATAAAATATAGATAGATATAAATTCACTTAAATAAGCATATATAAGTCACATTTGTGCTCAGCAACTCTTCTACTGGTTTCAGCGAGAGATTAGGATTCAAAAGGAAGACAAGGTGGCAGAAGAAGTGAGTATGAACAAGGGGCCACCTAAGAACTCACTGCCCACCAAGCAGACCAGGCAGGAAAGGGAAGGCAAGTGCTTGCGGCGACCACTGAATTGCAGTGCTATTAACTCAGAATTGGAAAAGGAGGGGGAGAGAAAACAACTTCAGGAAGTTGGAGGCCGGTCTGGAAGTGGAGATTAAGAGTCTGAATCTGGGCGGGTGACATTGTGTCAGCTGTGCAAAAGCCAGAGAGATAAATCCCAGAAGGAATCAGAGTGGGAGTGGACGGCACAGACCTGCCGACTCATCGTTTTTCTCTTGATTCAATTTGAAACACAATAGGGTTTCACTGTTTGAGCCAAAACATTTACAACAGAATAGTCTATGAGATGTGTCATTTGGTTATTTTCTAATTGGCACAGTAACAAAAACTAGACTGCCACAGTCTATTCCCTTTTCATGTGAAGGGGTCCTTCAGCAACTTAATAAACTAAATTTATAAGTCACCAAGCCATTAATGTACACTTAGCATTCCACAATGTGGTCTAACTATGCATTTTTTTTTTTCTCCAGTCAGAGTTGAATTCTCAGTATGAGACTAACAAGCACAGACTTCCTAAGCTGCTGCATATATTTCTAGGCTGGTCATCTAACATGAAGGCTTTCACCCAGAACCGACACACTAGCATTGGACACTGCATGTGCATCTTGCCTGACAGTGCAAATGGAGAACTGGACCCAAATTCAAGCCTACAACTGATTCAAGGTCAACCATGTGACCTTAATCTCCAGTGGAAACAGATGGATGAGTATTGTACATGCCAGGAGACTTGCATCTTCCCACGAAAGCCAGTGTCCTGTCTCCACATAGAAAGGGGCGCGCCCAGTGCCATGGGCTGCAATGGGTAATCCTGCCTGGGAAAGCACGAGAGCCCTTCAGGTGGTCTGGAATATCAGAAAGACTTCTGGCCCTACATTTTCTCTGACAGTTGCTTCTATTCCAGAATAAACAAGATCCCTAATGAGTCTCCAAGTTCACAATAAAGCAGGAAAAGTCAGGTGAGAAACACAGAACACCACATTAACTACAAGCCCATGCAACTTTTAAACCAAGAGAGCTACTGGGCTCCATGACAGAAAATCATCTGATGAAAAACATTTCCAAAAGAAACCTTTACAAAGTGTTAGCTCGGAGCCCTTTAGGATTTCCCTAGAATTGTTTCTTCCAGTCCCTCTCTTTCTTCTTTCTTTCCTCTTTATTCTCATTTAAATATTTAGCTACATACTCTATTTCCTCAATTCATTTCTGAAAACAGATTTTTTTTCCCCAGGAGGAGGCTTAGATTTCTTAAAGCTAATTTTAACCAGCAAGGGGAAAAAGTTATTTTGTCCTGACTTAATCTCAAGGAACTTGGAGTCAAGGGAGGGCCAACAGCTAAATGGCCATTAAGCCAACAGCTAATTGGCCAGTGCATGAGCACTGGAGGAGAGGTCATGGAGTGCCCAGGAGCCCAGAGGAGGGCATTCGATTATGTGCATGTGTAGGAGGCGAGCTCTCCCACCCTGGCTTCACAGACAGCATCACCCACAGCCACATGTCCCTGGGCACTTTGCAAAGGAGAGGGCAACAGAAGCAAAATATGGAGATGCGTATGCAGGTAGGACATAGCAAGTAACAGTGGTGACCCGTGCCTTAACCTCACCAATTCCTTCTGCCTGAGGTGCAGTCACTAATGTGTACTTCTGAATCAACTTTTTACTATCTCCTGTGCTACTATTCTCCTCTTTTCCACTGAAGATACCTGTTTCTAGAAGTCTCTAGTATAGTTCCTTGCACAACAGTCCAAGTAGTAATTGAGCATTAATAGGACTATGTTACTCTGCTTTAAAATCCTTGGCATCATGCTTGGAGCCATGGCAAAACCCTTGACATTAGAAAAATCTACAAAATCCAGACCCTGCTTTCTTCTCCTACTTTATCTCCTGCCCCTGATTCTGTGAGATCATGGAGTTTACTTCTCTCTCAAGTCTTCCATAGTTACCTTGTCCTCTTTCTAGAATGTTCTTTTCTCCTCTCTCCTGATCACTCTTCACTATTCAGACTGTGCCTCAGAAGTTACCTATGCTGTAGCTTACATCTGGAATTTTCCTGCTGTAGTTTGGGTTAGCATCCCCCAGCGCTTCTTGTGCTAAAGGCCTGGTGAAATCCTGAGGAGGCAGGACCTGTGCAAGAAGTGAGGTCCCTGGCAGTGTGCCCTAGCATGGGATACTGCAGCCCCAGCCCCTTCCTCTCTCTGCTTCTCAGTGGCAATAGCAGGAAGAGTTTCTCTTTTCATGCAGTCTCACCACGACACACTGCCTTGCCACAGGCCCAAAGGCATAGGGCCAAACTGCTCAGGGACTGGAGCCTCTGAAACTGTGCACACAATAAGCCCTTTCCCTTGACAAGCTGATCATGGTTACAGTACAGAAAGCTGCCTAACTTCTCAGGTAGGCCTTCCTGACTACCTGGAGAATCCAGTGCTGTCCAACTCCATCCACCGCCTTGCTGGATTCTCCTTAAAATGCTGTTGCAGAAAGTTTCCTCTTCACTCCAGGGTTAGTCTGTTTTATTCACCACTGCACCCCCAGAACTTACAAGAGTATATTTATTTCTTTTTAGGCCTTTTTTTTTTTTTTTGCGGAACCAGGGATTGAACTCAAGCCCTTGAGCTTTCCAGGGAAGCACTTATTCCACTGAGCCATCTCCCCGGTTAAAATTAGTTTAAAAAGCCTTTTTTTTTTTTTTTTTGAGTATATTTATTAACTGAACTGATTTAACCTGAATTTTCAGCATAATGAACATAGTGTTGCTATGACAGTTAAACAAAAACAAACAAAGAAACACAAATTTTCTCTATCCCTCTCTTTTCATTGACTTTTGTCTGGGAAACTTAAGGCCCTTCTTATAACATCTAGGTAGCTTTTCTACATCCTTTTATGCTACTGTTTCAATTCTTTAATAACAGAGCATAAAACTTTAGTGTGAGACTCAGCAAACACAGATAGCCACTACTTATCAAGGACTTACTGTGTACTAACTCTTATTCATACCTTATGGTTTAAACCTCATAACAACTTTATTACAGTTTTATTCTCAGTTTAGAAAGGATTTTCGAGTAAATTCTAAATGATACATAGATTGCTAATTCCACCTTCATCCCATGTTTCAACTCTAAGTATTCAGGCATTAGAAAAACAAACTTATCTTTTATATGCATACCACTTTTTCTTTAACCAATATTCTGGAAAAAACCTTTGAATTAGGAGCACAATTAATAAACAATAGTTTCCAAATGTTGCCAACTATATTTTCTGTATATATTAGTAATCTAAAACTAAGGATTTGAATAGCTATTGCTAAGCTATTATATCTTTAGCTAGTACACAATTGCACTCTCTCTCTTATTTCTGTTTTTTTTTTTTTTTTTTTTTAGAACCAGGGATTGAACTCAGGCCCTTGCGCTTGCCAGGCAAGTGCTTATTCTACTGAGCTATCTCCCTGGCCCCCCTTATTTCTATAAGACATTAGGAACACGTCTCTGTTACCCCCCTAGTCAGAAATTTATTAGTCTCTAGCACTGGATTGGATGGTACTACACCTTGCCTTGACCCATGACCCAGAAGAAAGCAGAGAGTCTCCTCTTGCTTCTCACAGGCATTCTATATTTTGAAATCAGGGCAATTGTGCAGTTCATCACAACTTAATTTTTTGAACTTCATAACATTTGCTTCCATTTCAGGTGAGTTCTAAAAGGAACCAAAGAACAGGGATGCTTCATAATAATGACACTTTGGGAGCCATCAGAATTCTAGGCTGCAGTGCTTCATAGTGACAGGCATACCCGTGGGCTCCATACAACACAGCCACCATTATTTTTGCACGACTTCCTTTGCTATATTAGTTTCCAAGGCCAGATATCAGAAAAGACTGTGATTAAGTAGAATACTTACAGCCAAACCTACACATTGAGCTGCTAAGGAAGGGGGTTAGCGTTCATAAATATTTTATACAGAGACAAAAAGAGGAAAGAAAGCCAAGACCACCAAGATTTTCCTCCCCAACTAGGTTCCGAAAGTTTCCAAATAGGTCCCAAAGTGCTCTCCCTGCAGAGCCATTGCTAATCAGCTGCTTGCGGCACCCATTTCCTGCCTGTCCCCAGGCCAGCTTATTACCCTTACAGCTCCACCCCTCTTTATTCTTTATCAAGCACCTCCCTAAAAAATGCTCATATATAATGGGAAAGGCCTAAAATAATGGGGGGGAGACATTTCTCTTACAAAATGAACTTTCAAAGACTCCATCGCCTCCAGTAGCTTCCCCCATCACCTACCTAGCAATCCTAAAGTCTTGATTCAGAACAACTCATGCTCCATTATGTATGTGTTTAGAACTTTCCAATTTTAAAAAGCATAAGACACCTGAATATTTAAACCGTAAGGTATTCTAGAACAGCACCCATGTTCTCCTTTGAGGCAGCTATAATATGTTAGTACAACACAGATACTTAAACTAATAACAGGCTTACATGGTTCCAGGGAACAAACACAGGATCGTATACTTATGCCTCCGATTACAGTTTTCCTCCCCCTCGGCACATCAGAGAAGCGCCAGTGTCAGAGTCTGAAGATTGTCTGTAATCACATAGGCTCGGAGAGCTGAGCTCTGATGCTAAGGGATCTTCCCTCCTTCCAGGGGCCCCACCTCTTCACCACTCCTCCCCACCATGACCAACTTTCTCATCACAGGCTGGAGACAGCCCTAAATCACTGTGAGGAGGGCTGCACTGTGGTTAACCTGCATCCCTGGAATGCCTCACAGTGACTTCTTTGCATCTACTTGTTTCCATGGATTCTTATTACGGCTGGAGTTGGTGTCTGATCTGAAGACCCCCTGAAACACGAGGGCCTTTAATCACATGGAAAAGCAGAGAGAGGAGGAAGAGGTGGCTGAAGAAGGGACAAGTTTGCCCTTTGCTTCCTCCTTGGCCTGGTGTGGGCGCTAATCAGCTGTCAGGGTGCAGGAAGGAGACTTTGCACTGGCTTTAGGAGCCAAGTTGGGAGAAGGCGGGTGGAGCTAACAAATTGCCCAAAAGAACAGAAGGAAGGACAGGCTCAGCATGTGCAAACAGCCAGCCTGCCTCCTGGCCTACAGAGCTAGGGGCTAAGAGACCCATGGAAACGAAAGTCCAAGCAACATGCAGCACACCTGACCACAGCAAGAAGGTGCCAAGCATTGTCCAAACTCACACTGAGTCATCCAGAAAAGGAGTTATCCAAAGAGAAAAGAGGGTGGGAGAGCCAGAAGAAGAAAGCAACAGAGTAGAGTGAAGAACAAAGGTCTCGACCAGGATTTAGAGTTTAGAGGGCAGTCAGGAAAACAAACACTGCAGAGTATATTACTCCTCATGGGGGTGGGGTGGGAGGCTGGGGTGGAAGATACTGGAAAAGAAGTAAGTGGGAAGACGGGTACATGAATGTGAAGCCACCCCAAACCACTGTCAGAATGGACACCGACTTTGGTCAGGATGGCTAGTGCCCTGCGGTAGGGAGGAGAGGAGTATTTACATTTCATTAAATCTAGCAAACAGGAGGAAGTAAGCCTGAAGCGATGGCCTTCATTGCTCCTTGGAAGGTCTATCTATGTGCAACAGGGATTCACATATCTTTGCAGACAGCTGCCAAAAGGAATCATCCAGCTGCAAAAGCTGATCAACCTCACACTACACAAGTTAAGTGTAGGTCAAATCCACATGAACAGGATTCGCCGATACACTTCAGTCACACTAAAATGAGTGTTTTAAACTATATCAAATCATTTTACATACTACATTACTATTTTTCTGTTTGCCTGGTACAAATCAATAATCCAGAGCTAAAAAAAAAAGGAAAGAATCAGTTACAATGCAAAGCATTATAGCAGGATCTTGTATGCAATTATAGAGGAAACACTCATTTATTCAATGGATATTTTTAAGCACAGATAAAAAACGCATTTCGCTGATGCTAAGATGCACATTTTTCACAACTTTGAGATTCATCCATTTACCACAGTAGCTGGCATCAATATTACTGACAGTACTTCTTTGTTAGTGGTACATTTAAAAAGGTGTATTTTGGGCTGGAGATGTAGCCAAATGGTACTGAACACTAGCCTCGAGAGCCTGAGTTTAATCTCTAGCACCATTTCTTGAAAAAGGTGATTTCAAAGGTATCTTGCCACTGATGAAACAGGAGCTGATCAATACCATCACAGCCTGAGTTCAAGAGTTGCCTCCTCCACAGGATCACTGGGCCACCAATCAAAGGCAGCCCATCCATCGTTCTGATTCTTTCATCTTATTGATCACTTTCTATGGAGACCAGAGCTCTTGTGTTGGTCAGGCATTATTCTAGGCATAGTAAGTTGTCAGTAAATGACTAGAGGTGAATAAAAGCTAGCATTCATTGAGCAATTACTACATGTCAGACATTGAAGAAAATCTTATTTACTGTTGGGAATTAAGAGGTCAGTCTTATCATCTACCTTAAAGATGGGGCAGCTTCAGTAAGTAGATGAAGAAGCCAGGAGGTTCTCCTACCCTTGGATGAGACTGTCTATCAGCAGGGAATAACTACATATTTTTTAATAAGTGGAAGTATCTGTATCTCTTCCTGTTTAGATGAGCAAGCACTCTAGGAAGTAGAAGGGTATTAATCTTTGCATGGAAGGATCCTAACACAGGTGAAAGACAGCACAGTCCACCTAGAAGCTGTAAGTTATGTTGACCAGGAGGGACACGGGGATTGCTTTAGGAGGTGCTAGGAGATGGGTGGCATGAGGACCTTGGTACTCTGCTTGGGGACTTGGTCTTCACTTTATGTACAACTACCAATGATAAGTTTCCACAGGCTGTGACAGTTAAGCTGGACTGCCAATTTGACCAACTTGAGAGATGCCAAAGAGACAAGATACACACACTTCTGAATGTGTCTGGGTAGATCATGGAGGTGTGACTTTGGGGTCCTTAGTCCCTTACTCTATCCTTTCTAGTACTGTTTCCCTGCTCTACTTCCTGGCCACCATGAACTAAGTACTTTCACTTAATCAAGCCTGTCCACCAAGATTTTTCTGTGTTGGTACCAGCATACCATGGATTGAATTCCCTGAAATCATGAGCTTAACTGAACCTTTCCTCCTTCGAATTACAAGTACCACGTATTATGTCCCAGCAACAAGAAAACTGACAAATACAGTGGCTTTTTATTCCAACCCAACCAAATTTCTCCTTATTCAACAATCATTTTTTTGTGTGTGAACTGCTTGCTATGTCCAACACAGACTTCCTGTCCCAGTGTGAAAAGAAAATACACAAGAGTGATTGAGAAAAGGGAGTGGAGGTCTTGATTACAGATCACATAGTAAACACCAAGTTAACTCAGATGGCATCTATGAATTTTATCATTTTGGGTCTCCATGAAAATCATAAAGGACATTACAAATACGGACTATTTCATCTAAAAGTTAGCAAACCAAAGCCTCAGGCCTAACTCAGCCTGTGGCCTGTATTTGTTTGGTCAATGAAAATGTTGGTCTTTATCTTTTATTTATTTATTTATGTTTGTTTGTTTGTCCATTGGTTTGTTTGGGACAAGGTCTCAATACCCAACCCAAGGTGACCTTGAATTCACTACGTAGCCCAGACTAGTCTCTAATTTGTGGTGATCCTCCTGCCTCAGTCTTCCTGATGCTGGGATTATAGGCATCCCCCACCACCCCCCGCCAGTCTTATATTTTTAAAGAGTTGTAAACAAACAAAATTCTCCCAAGTCAAAGGTATAGACAGAGGTCAACTTGACCACAATCCCTAAAACACCCACAGACTGACTTTTTATAGGATGAAGTCTGCCGCCTCTGCCTCCAGGACTTCTCTCCTGAGTCCTCCTTCATGCTTACCAGTCACGGACTACTTAAATTGCACTAAATGTGACTAGAAACACAGAAAACAAGAGCAATGTACCACTTCAACTCTGGCAGCCCATTTCTTGCCATGATGCTTTGGATAAAATGATTCTTTTTTTTTTTCTTCCATAATTTTGTTGAGAAACAAATAGCATGAGACAGTTTCAAATCAAATTGGTAGGACAGTTTCAATAATTAACACATTGCATACTCTCTTCCTAGTGGTTATTTGCTGTACAAGATGCGGACATGATATCCTATTTATAAACGCTATTAGAACAAATCCCTCTATTCATTAAGAGAATGTAACTATATATCTAAATAAAATGATTCTTATGAGGAAGCCAAAGTTTGATCATGCGATCCACTTTTTTGATGATTTTAAAAGGTTTTTTTTTTTTTTTCCTATATGGCAAATTCTGGCCAACTGCAGTAACGGTTTGACCTTCCCGGTGCTGGTGATAAGAGGCTTCTGTAGACTCCACAGCACCCTGGTTATTAAAGCTTAACCAAAACAACTCCCTTAATTAAAGACCCAGTTAAAACCCTGACTCTCCTCCATCTGATTATTACAAGTGGGCGAAGCTGGAATTTAAAAGAAAAATTTAATGTTAGATTCATTAACAATCTGGGAGTTGTCTTTCCTCTAGGATTATATGGGGAGGAAGAAAGAAGAGGGGGTTATGAATCTGTGCAACCAGCAGGCCTCAGCTTTGCATCAAACATTAATTCAGTGCATCATCCTTCATGGAGGAGGAGGAGCAGGTAGCTTCCAGGACCCCTGAGGCTACCACAATCTGCAAATGTTCAAGTTCCTAATATAAAGAGATGTAGTATTTGCTCAGAACCTAAATGCGTATCTTCCCATACACTTTAAACTCATCTCTACATCACTTATGACACCTAATACACTGTAAATGCTATACATAGATGTTATCTTGCATTGTTTAGGGAATTATGACATGAAAAACACCTCTACATGTTCAGTACAGATGCAACCTCCTTTTTCAGATATTTTCACTCCACAGTGGGTTGTATCCCGGGAGCAAAACTGACAGACTTGAACCCTGGGACCCAGAACCATATAGGAGGTCACCGTCACCTGTACTTACCAAAGGAAGACGGTGAAGTTTGGAAGTTTTTACTTGACTCCTAGCTCATTAGAAAAAAATCTGTTGATAATGTTATGTGTACAGATTGAAAAGATACTCAGACTCTAACATGAAAACTATTCTAGGCATTCAGTCAACTTAATCACTAGCACTAGAATCACCCAGGCATACAAGGGATGATAGAAAAAAATGGTGCATGCTTAAATTCAACATATATATATATATATATATATATATATATTACAGTAAAAGACACATGGCCACGATTCCCATTCAGAATACTCCTCCTTCATTGGAATAAATTTATTTCATCATTATTGCTGTTCTCTGAAACAGTTCTGGAAGTTATCTCTCGTGAATGCCTCTGGTTGTGTTGTGGCTGTCTTGGTGTCCTGAACTGATAAAATATTTACTGTTCATGGTCATTTTGGCTTTACGAAAGAGCCGGAAATCCCATGGTGCCAGATCTGGTGAATAAGGTGGACAAGGGCACTGTAGTGTTTTTTACACACCTGCTTTTCTGTTGTTCAATGGCATCTGAGCAGCATTTACTGTATTTTTGATCACACTTCATGAAAGAGGAACTGCTTCAGAAAGAGGCAAGAATAATGGGATAAATATGTTGAAGTAAGGAGGAGTATCTATACTGACAAAGATCTACAAAATGCAGTACAGGGCTTCAAGGTAAATCTTAAAGGGATTTGACTGACCTTGTAGATACAAAAGTTACATTTCTTGTTATATAGGTCTTGCTTTATCTTGGTCTTAACCATCCAGCAGAAAAGTATAAAAATGAAGTATAAAAAGTAAAGCCATATTAATATGCTGAGCTGTAAAAGGCTCAAGTCAACAACTTCTGACATTGCCAGTCCTACGGATAACTCACGACTATTATGGACTACTGGACTATATCGGAATATTTTGCTGAATTCACCACCTACAATATTTAAATGACAATGTAACACTCCTTTGACAAAACCAAACAAAAAGAGGGGGTATAAATGAAGGACTATTTTGTATCTCTATATACAGAATAGTTAGGATAGATACTTTCTCTTAATTCAATGAGAAGAAAGATTTGTACTAATAGTGTTTGGACAGGATATCATGTCTGCATCTTGTACTATGAATAACCACTATGAAGACAACAGTATGTAATATATCAATTATTGAAACTGTCCTACTAACCTGTTTTGCAACTGTCTCATTGCTATTTGCTTCTCAATAAAATTAATTTAAAAAGGAGGAGTATCTGGAGGGGGATTTGCAATAGATCAGTATATGTCTTTATAATAAAATTATTTATTTAAATGTTCACTCTACATTTTCATCATAGTACTTGGTACCCTGCAGCCCAGCAAGTCTGCAATAAACCTGATGTCCCCTGCCAGGGCTGTGTATTCAAATACATAAAAATGTATTTCAAGCATCCTTATTGAGCTATCTGTTGCTTTGTAACAGTATGGGAGATATAAAGAGGACTATGGGGTCGTCTTTTAGTTGCACAGAGTTGGCTCTTCGGCCGGGAGTTCTGCTTGGCACTCATGTTCAGGGCTCTGAATAGCCAGGTGAACTCAGGTTAGCTTTTCATTTCACAAAGATTGATGTCCCCTGGGAGGGGACATTAATATCTGAGAATCTGCAATGCAAAGGTATAAGGTTAAAGAATCTCGGTCCACAAAGAGTTTCCATTTCCATCTCTGCCTGAATACATGAATATTTTGCATTAGAAATCATACTTTCCTAAGGCAAATGAGAAAATGATTTTTTTTCTTAAAGAGTGAACTATTATATTTCACTAAAAATGTTTCCAGCTGGGCATGGTGGAAACACTCAACCCTACAACTCTAGCACTCAAGAAGCCGAGACAGGAGAATCACTGAGAGTTCCAGGCCAGCCTGGGCTCCATAGGAAAACCCTGTCTCAAAGACAAAACAAGCAAACAAAGCAAGAAAAAAAAGTATGTTTCCATGCAACCATCACTTGGAAGTATGCTATTTGGAGGAAAGAGAAGTGAACCTTAGTTCAATTACAGCTCTGTCAAAAGAGAATGTTTAACTTCCAACAAAAAATCTCTCCCTCCTGGGACACAGTCTATTGACAACAATCATCTTCAAAGCACACCATATGCAGCACTTCATAAGGATTATTTCATTTAATCCCCAGCACAACTTTGGAGGAAAGGGTCATTCTTTCTGAAATTCAGAGAAAAAATAAGGAAAGGTGAGAAAACTCAAGAGAGAGTGACCAACTGCTATGGTTCTTTTTCTTAATTATAAAATAATTCACATCTTAACAATTCCCTCAAAAGGTCAAGGTCTCCAAGCTAATGAGATGCAGAGGCAAGCTCCAGACACAGGTGGGCAAACCTCAGAGCGCTTGCTCTTAACATGTGTGCTCTGTAAATCTTTAAGAGGTAAGGGGCTGGCCTAGCTCACCCTGGAGTCATACCAGTTTTAAAAGTCCAGGGATGTAATGGTCCCTGCAGGAGGATTAAAGGATAACAACCCTTTGAAAAACCAACTTCTAGCAATGGCAGTGGGAGAAAACCATAAAAACTGGGCAGCAGCAGCATTAGAAATCAGAACATAGATTCAGAAATTGCTTTTAGTTTACTATGAACTCAAAAAGTTTAAGGCTATTCAGATTTCTCATAGAAATCTGAGATCAGATCAGAGTCTAAATCATTAAAGCTGAATTAAACCACTGAAAAAAGAATCACAGTCTGAATGCATAAAAAAATAGTACCGGCTATTCTTGGTTTTAAAGAATTACATGGCTTCTTTTTCTGTTGAAAAAAAAAAGTTATCACTTACCTTCTTTGAACTACAGCTCAAAATCATTCATGGAAATGCATAAACCTAGTAATGATCATCTGTATGGAAGATACTTCAAAGGAGTTGTGCCCTTGGAAAGAAGAAGGGGTGCAAGAAAGTTCTCCCAGGAAGAGCAGAGTTGGGGCACGGATCTGACAGCTGTTCCATGCTCACTTTACTGTGTCTTTTAGCAGCCAGCTTTGGGGAGCTGCGACACCAAGGGGATGGGAGGTCATGCAGTTGTTGCTGCCTGTGACTCATTTAAGCAGGAAGCCAGGGAGGTGGGAGAACGCTTGGGGACGAGAAGTTCTTCTGGTTAAGGTTTAGTGGCTTGGACACAGGAAATCAGATAGGACTAAAAGTCAAGTCAGAGACCGGAGAGGCTAGACTCAAAGAATCTAAAGGGTCAACCGCCAACCCATCCATTTTGTTCAGAAGTCTTAAATATTGGAGAAGAAATAAATACAACTCAGAAGGGGGATGTGTGTGGGGCTCTAGAAACTGTCCAGTTCACACACACTTCCACAGCAGTGAGGAATAGAGCCACCAACGGGGCTTGTTCAGATCCCACCTGGTAAAACCAAAGTAATGTTTTTACAGCACTTTAATAAAAATCTCAAATGGATCAGTTCTTTGAAAGTTTGCCAACTACAGAAACAGGGATCCACAACACGCTGATTGCTAACTACTCACAGCATTATGTGATCTAGGCCTGGGAGTCCTTTAAGTTACAAGTTAACATCCTGATCTCCTAGTGTAAGTATCAAGCACAAAATATTTCCATGTTCTATCTGTCCCAATTCCCCAAGCCTCCTCCCACTGAGCCAGAAATGGACCTTGTCTTTTAAGAGGGATGGATGCCTGAGTAGGTTTTCAGGATACTCATGCTCAGTGGCTTCCAAAAATAACATGCAGTAGCGCGGGCCATCTGAGAGCGGTACAAAGCCAGCGCCGCCAAGGACCAGAACTTAGTGAAACACCGGCTTCCCACACAAGAAGCCACCAGCACATTAGAAATGATCTCGCTCACTGTTCCCCACTGTTCCCCACGAACCAAGCGAAACAACAGCTTAATGGCCATTTCCTCACCGGAGCCAGCCTGCTGGGGCTTCTGGCTTAGGAACAGGACGCCGCCTCGGACACAAAGGGGCCTCGGGCATCCCCGCGCTCTGCCGCCCTCGGGAGCTGCAGTTCACTCTGGGTCGCACCCGTCTGACGCCAGCTCTCTCCCCCACTCACCCCTTAAACACTGCTTCTCTGCGGAGCTGCGGCACCAACGCGAGGGGCTGTAGAGGCGAGGAAGCCCAGCTCGCCTATTTCACCGCGGGTGACCCGGCAGGAGGGACCCCGGCAAACACGGTCGTTGGGGGGTTGGCTCACGGTGGTAAGCCGTGGGGTCCCCTTGTTGGACCGTTCCGTTGGAGTTGGGGTGAGGGTGACACTCAGGTGCGGGCGCACAGAAAGTGCTCGGAGCGGCCGCGAGCCCGGCGGCGCTGTGCAGAGGAGAGGAGTGGGGGCGTGGGGAGGGGTTCCTGCGTGGGGCTCCCGGAGCAGTGGACAGCACCGCACTGACCCGGTCCCCGCGGCGCGGCGCTCCCAAGCACCCTCTGCCTGTGACCAGGGGGAGCGCGCGGGGCACTCCGGGCCGCCACCAAGCTCCGCCCGGCCCCACCTGCGGATCGGGGTCGCCCCACCTGCAGATCTGAGGTCCCAAGGTGTCCGCGTCCCATCCCTGAAGCAGCCCAGACAACGCTTACCCGAGAGGGGCGGCTCCCAGGGCTGGCGGGTCCGGCGGGCGGAGAGGTGCGCTTAGCCGGCGCGGGCGCCGGGCCGTGCGCTCGCCCCGACTTCCTCTTCCTTGCCGGCTCGCGAGCCCCTCGGCCGCGCCCGCCGCCCCTCCCCGCGCTCCAGCGCCGCTCCCCGACGCGGGTCGTCCCGCCTCCTCGGGCGCTGCGGGCGACCAGGTGGAGGAGGAGGGAGCCCCGAGAAAGAAAGAAGAGATTAAGCCCTTGGCCATGTCTCTGGAGCTGTGCCAAAGAGAGCAGTCAAATTACAGCCTGGGGGGGGGGGGGTCCTTAAAAGAAAAAATCCCTGCTACTGTTTTCGCAGACGCATCAGTTTTCTTTATTTTTCTGGGTCTTGGAGATGTAGCTTTCCCTTGGACTTGATCATTTCCTACATGAGTTCTTTAAAATAATTTAGGCAGTTGCTCTTAATCAGCATTCTAGTTAGAATGAGGTCATAACGGGTAAAAGGAGGCGAAGCTCCTGGTTTATTTTCAGGCCTCGTTACCTTAATCACCTCGGTTAATGTGCCGAACGACCTTTGCTTAGAGAAAGTAAAAGTGGAAAAGGAGGACGGCAAAGAACAACCTTGGCGATAGCAAGGGAGGTGTTGAAAGGCACCGGGCCTGCAGTAAAAGGATGAGTTCAGTCAGAAAGGTGCCCAGGGGTGAAGTCATTTCTTGATGCTGCCAAGCCACTATCAGGCTTGTGTATGGTTTCCTTTCGGATTAGGCGCATATGGGAGGCACTTACTTGTTTCCAGACCTTCCGTTCAGCAGTTCCTAACCTGTGGCCCTGAGCGAACTGAGTTAAACTCTTTGCCTCTTTCCTCTCACCTATGAAATAGGGCTGTGGATGGTACTGCCTACCTAAGAGAGCTCCTACCTGTGATTGAAATAAGATAATGTGCATGAAAGATTAGGAAACTGCCCAGCACCTAATAAAGCCTGGATAAATGTTAACTATTATTGTTTTGGAATTTCCCCTTTTGACTTCAAGCATGTACATAATTGTGGAAATTATAACAAAGATTTGCAACAAAATGAGGTTTTGCATGCAGGAAGCCTGGCTACCCAGTGTCACAATTCTGTCCTCTACAACGTGAAGTTCATGTTCTGTTTGACAAGGATTCTGAGTTTCCAGAACTGACTCATAGTATGTGATGCTCTGGGGCTAGGCTATGCTCACAGTGCATTTGCAGCGGTTGATTTGCGGTGGGACTAAAGGAGATATTTGGCATCCTCAAAGCATCGCCTTGGTTGGTCTTTCATTAGCCCTGTTAGGTGACAGGACAGGTGCTGACTTCCTCAACTATGACCTTTCCAGGTTTCTGGAGGGCACATAAAACCACTTGTGCTACCATCTCTCTATGCTGTTATTTGCGATAGAAATGGGCAACAACAGTACCTGACTCCTGAACAGCATGTTTTGTGGAATAGTAGGGTAGTTCCCCCACCCCATCCACAGTTTCAGTTTCCATGGTGCCTGTTCCTAGAGGTCAACACTAGTTTGAAAATATCAAATGGAAATTTTTTTGGAAATAAAAACTTCATAAGTTCTAAATTGCATGCCATTCTCAGTAGCATAATGAGATCCCTTGCTATCCTGCCCCTAGGGATGTGAATCTTTCTTTTGTCCGTTGTATCCTGGCTGTATACACTACCTACCCGTTAGTCATTAGGAACCATTTTGTTTCTGAGATTGTCGTGGTGCAGTACTGCAGTGCTTGGTTTCAAGTATCTTGCAGTGTATTTAATGATGGCCCCAAACACCAAGGGGAGTGATTCTGGCAATTTCATTGCAGTATATTGATACAGTTGTTCTGCTTTATATTTAGTTATTATTGCTTTATTGTGCCTAGATTATAAATTAAGCATGATCCCAGTTTTATGTGTATAGGAAAAATATCACAAATATGTACACAGAGCTTGGTGCTAGCCATAGTTTCAGGCACCTCCAGGGGTTTTGGAACACATTCCTGAGGATAAGGTAGACAACTGTTACTTCTATGGAATCTGTCATAAATAGGTGCTGGCCCCTACTTGACACTCAGAAGATCTAGGGTTCAAAGAAGCTACTTGTTGAGTGTATTTGTGACTAGGAGACAGGCGCTGAGGCACCTTGGAAAGGAAGAGGGGACACTTGGGGTTTCCTGGTCTCTAGAGCAGGGCAGCTTAGAGTGGAACAGCAGGACACTGGGATCCCACGAGAAAACTGAGCTGCAGCAGATGCGGCCACCTGCTGGCTGCTCCCGTGGGCAGAGGACAGTGTTAACTGTTGATCCTTATTTAGAGAATGGCCACAATGGTTCCTTCCCAATCCACTTCTCTTCATGCCACTTCAGTGTAGTATGCAGCGGGAAGTGGAAACAAGACCAGAAAGCCTTTTGTTGCTACTGTGCCAGACATGCACCAAACACTCACACAGTGTCGTTCCTGGTTGCCAAACACATGTGTGTTTTGCTTCAGATCACTAAGATGGTCTCGTTGGGATCCCCTAGACTAACTGCAGAGAGCCGAGTTTCTCTGTGTGGGTAGCATGTAGCTTAGTTCCTAATGCATAATAGGTACATGAGGAGTGACTGAAAAAATAGAAAGAATTTTTTAAAAAATTTTGGCGCTCTAAACAATTTATTTAACTGAAATGGACTTACATTTGTTTCTGAAGTGACTTCCATTTATTTTGATACATCTTTTCCCTATGATGATTTACAGGATAGGATCTTCAAGACAATACAAATATTTTACAAATATTTGAATATTTGGGTATACTCCTGCATGATACCTCAGCAATATCTTTCAGCAAGAAAAACCCTGAAAAAAAATTTAAAAAAGAAAAAACACCGAAGAGTAAAGACTAGACACAATTACTAGGTACAGTGAAAATCTGCTGCAAATACTTCTGAGGTAAGAAGGCACCATATACCTGTTCAATTAAGAAAACCACCCCTACAACACAGGATGATTTTATTTATTTATTTATTTATTTATTTATTTATTTTTTGGACAGTTAGAGACCTGTTAGTTTATTTATTTTTTCAAAGTTTTATTGATAAACAGATAGCAATGAGACAGTTTCAAATCAAATCGGAAGTACAGTTTCAACAAATAATACACTGCATATATTCTTCTTAGTGGTTAATTGCTGTACAAGATGAGGACTTGTGATCCTATTTACAAACACCATTAGAACAAATCATTCTATTCATTAAGAGAATGCAACTATATATCTATCCTAACCACTTTGAATACACAGATACAAAATGGACATTCATTGGTATACCCCATTTTTTCTAAGTTCCGTTATTGAATATTATAGGTGTGTAAACTCAGCAAAATATTCTAAAAGAGTCCAGTAGCCCATAATAGCATTGGGTCTTCTGTTTAACTGGCAATGTCAGAAATTATTGACCTGAGTCCCCCACAGCTCAACATAACAGCATGGCTTTATTGGGATGATTTTATTTTTATGTAGGACATAAAACACTTAAGCTGCCAATTAGATACTGAATGGCAGAGCAACATCCCCAGTTTATGCCATGCATTCATAGGGAATAGGTTCCAACAACTCAGGTTCCTTTCCATTGGTTCTCACAAAGAATGCTTCAGAGGGGAACCCGGTATATGTTTTCAAGGCATTTTAGAAAGCATGGGATTGTTCCTTTGGCCACATACATGCAAATCTACCAAAAGGGTGATATCGTAGACATCAAGGGAAAGGGTACTGTGCAAAAAGGAATGTCTCACAAATGTTACTATGGCAAAACGGGCAGAATCTACAACACTACCCAGCATGCTGTTGGCATTATTGTAAACAAGAGGGCAAGATACTAGCCAAGAGGATTAATGTATGTATTGAGCATATTAAACACTCAAAAAGTCGTGATAGCTTCCTAAATTTTTAAAAAACCTTATAGTAAAAGGTACATTGGCATTAATCCTCCCTCAAAATGCCCACCTTGTCCTTGAACAGACTTGCTCCATCATTCTGGAAGCAGCTCTGGAAGTCCCTCTCCTGTGTGGTTAGTTGCACTGTTCTAGCTGCCTTGATGTCTAGAATTGATTTAAAAAGTCTGACTTTCATAGTCATGTTGAGTTTGGGGAATCACTAGAAATCCTACAGTGTCAGATCCAATGCAGAAAGTGGATGAGGACAGTGTAATGCTTTTAGCCACCTGCCTTTCTTTCGGATGACACTTAGCAACAGCACTGACAGAATTTTTGATAGCACCTCATAAAGACTGGCACAAACAAGGATGTCCAGAAGTGCTTTCAAAAATGGCAAAAGCATTGGGATATTTATTTGAAGCAAAGGGAAAATGTTGAAGTAGATGATGGCAATATGGCTTTTACTATAATAACTGCTAAAATGTAACTGTTCACCATATACTTTCATCATATCCCACATACAGAGGTAGATGGGAGGTGGGTGGAAGAGTGGGTGGAAGAATTAGGTAAAGGTTGTGACAGGTTATTATGTAGCATCCTAAGGTAAGAAAGTGAAAGGAAAAGAATCTAATGGAAAGGTGTTCTAAGCACATGTCCAGTATTAGGAAAATTCTTTTGGTGAGGAATCTTCCTAACATTCTTGTCATGGTCAAGAAAGGAAAAGAGAAGCCATTTAAAATGCTTATAAAAGAAGAATTTTAACGTAGAGAATTGATTGTAACTGTGATTGGAGAACCAAGAAACCACAGTAGACAATGAGGCAGTGCAGAAATTCTAACAGCAGGAAGCCACCAACAGCCCAAGACAGGAGAAGCAGGCATGGTAGTGGTGTGGTATGGTGTGGTGTGGTGTGGTTGTGGTGGTGGTGGTGGTGGTGGTGGTGGTGGTGTGTGTGTGTGTGTGTTAAGTTGGGAGCTGTCTATTGGGGACCCTGGCAGTGAGGAGGAGAAATACCCTCATTTCTTCCTTCTGCTCTCAAAGGTGGGACCTTCCATTGTTTGGAGCTGGCACAGAAACTTGGAAGACAACTGTAGCCATCACACCCCTCCCCTGTCTCTCTAGTTCTGATACTGAACAGAAAAGGGATAGGAAAGGCCTAAGGTAACAGGCCCAGGCCTGGCTTACTTCTCAAATCATACCTTTTTCCTGATCAAGGATGAGTGAATCTACCAATTAAATGTCTGCAGAAGATTTTTTTTTTTTTGAGATTATTGAATGTCTCCTGAAGCATCTTATTTATTCCTCAGATAGATGCAGAAAGGTAGACATTATAATCCCTAAGGTCATAGAGACTTGGTACAGTTCATCCATTGGCTCAAGGCCTCTCAGGGGTAGAGGGCAGAGCAGGACCAAGCAACACTCTGCATTCCAGTTCTCATGGCCTCTCACTAACTCAGCTATTCTTAATAAAAAAGCTGCTGCACAATAGCTGTTTTTTGTTTTTGTTTTTGTTTTTTTCTGTAGCATCCCATTTCTGCAACAACAAACAATGTACACACAGGAACTGATGTTTGCAAAGCTTACAGAGTTTAATGGCTCTATCATACCCTCCTTTAACTTTATGACCTACGGTGATAACTTTTATGATTATCAGTGATTGCACTGAATTTATGACTATACAGAATCAGAAAAATGGTGTCTACTATATGATAGAAGCCCCTTAGAAAAAACTGGTAGCATTTATCTATTTGTCTGGCATTTATCTATTTGAGAAAGCCATTTTAATTTCAAACTTGGACTTACAAGCCTTCACAAATACCTGCAGACTATCCTGGCCATGTTAGAGAACACAGTAAGAGAAGGGACTTAGAGTCTCATGTAGGGAAGATAGACAGACAACCAACGGTGTGCTCAAGTGCATGTAAGAAGTTGCCTGTCTCCAAGTTCTCTGTACCCAGGGGTGAGCACCAGAGTCTACATTGGGTTGGGGATCCTTTCTTTCAAGACTTTGACTTAAAAGATTTAGAAATTAAGATGCTGTACTAAACCCAAAGAGTGAAGATAAAACAAATGGTGTTCATAATTATTAATATTTAGATGTATTGGACCTGAAAGGGAGTAGAGGAATTTGAGGCCACCTGGAAATCCTGACATGACTGAATTATCTTCCTGGCTGGCCCACAGTAAGAGTACATAACCTTCCATCACTAGTAAGTGGGTAAGGGCCATCCCGTGGGTAAGGGCCTGGGCTCCAGAGGCCAGGGACAGTTCAACACCTATCAAACATAATATGGTAAAATATTAACATGCACCTTACCAGATCAATAATGAGTCTAGCAAATTTTTTTTTTTTAAAAGTGCACTTCCCTGATGAAAAAGAGGCCATGGCACAGCGCAAGAGTAACAGATGTTAGCCAGGACAAGAAAAAAGATTAGTGAACTTTTCATCACAGTAACCAAATACCTGAGGAAAATAATTTATACAAGAAAATATTTGGCTTGGGCCAGTGAGACAGCTCAGTGAACTAAGCACCTGCTTAGGCAAGCACAGGGATCAGGGTTTGATCCCCGGCACCACACACTGTGCCAGCCCCACCCCTGGGCATGCTGAGCTGGCCACCAAGACCAGGCATGGTGGCGCATGCTTGTAACCCCAGTGGGGGAGACTGAAAACAGGAGGATCACTACAAGTCTAAGCTGCATAGTGAGACCCAATACCAAATATATTAAAAAAAGAAAGGAAGAAAGGAAGAAAGAAAAAAAGAAAGAAAGAGAGAAAGAAAGTTAGTTGCAACAATGACAGGATAAGTGTGTTCCAGCCAAGGGCAAGGGGGGAAACATTTTGAGGGGAATTAATGTCAATGCATCTATCTGTCTATCTATCTATCTATCTATCTATCTATCTATCTATCTATCTATCTACCTATTTAAATTTAGACATTCACCATGTTTTTCAGTAACACCTTTTCTCTTTGTCTCTCCATCTTGGTCACTTTCTCTTAGGGCTGCAAGACCATACATAGCCCATGGTATGTAGGGAAAATGTGTACACAGGCTCTGCTAAGACAATACTCTAAATGGCTACAACCCACCAGTTCTCATGTTCAATTCTAAAATCCAATGATCCTGCAAATGGAAAGTTCTTTTTTAAAGTAACACGTGGCAAAGACTTACTCAGGCTCAGATCGTTTGTCAATAAAACTTCTGCCGTGGTTGGAGAGGAACATGATTTGGATAAATGTCCCCTAAAGATCCTGGTCCTCGGGCCTTGGTGTTACCGAGAGAAGTTGAGATCTTTGATAGGTGGGAGTATGTGGGAGATCTTTGCACCCCTGGGGCATACCCCTAAAAAGGGAGTTGGGGGATCCTCGCCTGCCCTTCATCCTCTCTCTCTTGCTTTCAGATCATGAGGGATGTGGTATCATTCCATCACATACTTTGCCATGAGCTACTGCGGGTCTGAAGTATAGGGTTATCCTGCCATGGACTGACACCTCAGGAACCATGGTACAAAATAAACTTCTCTTTATATGGTTATTATCTCATGTATTTTCATAGTACTGACTAACACAGAAAGTATTTAATGTTTCTCATATAAAGCCTATGGAGGGCCGGCAAGATAGCTCAGTGCTCTAAAGCGCCTGCTTAGGCAAGCTTAGGCAAGTGCAGGGACCACAGTTCAATCCCTGGCACCACATGCTGCTTCAGCCCCACCCCCAGGGTGGGCTGAGCCGGCCAAAAAAACCAAAACAACTATGTAGTGAGAATTTCCATTCATTTAACTGCAGACATATGAAGGTGTTTGCTTCAAAAGTACAAGGGATATTAAAGGACTGTTGTGTAATGTATGGTATATGTGGTGTTTGCCTCTCTAAAATTCTCTTTCAGAAAGTATCTTGCATCTGGGGCTATGAATATGAAGTTTGAAAAGGCCCACTTTTTATTGAGTAGATACAAAATGAACAAAAGTACGTTTTGTGAATGGGCAGAAGCGGTGATATGTTGGTTCTTGTTTACACCAATTTTCACAAACTGGTTAAGATTTCAGGGATTTAGTGGGCCAGTTGACATAGTACTGGTAGCTTGGACTCAGCTATGGTACAACTATTCACACCCCAGAAGTTGACAGAGATGACAAAGCAGGGCCTTCCATCCTAGCCCAACAGAGCTGGTTGCTAAATATTTACTAGTGCATCATTGGAAAAGGGATATAGTGAGAAAGAAGAAAAAAGCCACACTTGGAGCTCTTGCCATTCCTCCTTCCCAGAAGATGGGAGGGTCGGGTCATCTGCCAGCTGGTGCTAAGGGAGGCATTAGGACAGGAAAGGAGAAAATGTCCCTTGGTTCCACTGACAAGCAAACCAGTCTCCACAGACTGGTTTTTTGCCTTGTGTCCTGAGGCTAAGTTTGAGATGTCAGGAAACTAAAGCTCAGAGAGTTTAGGTAGCATGGCCAAAGTTTTATAATCAATACAGAGCAGTGTCGGCAGTTGGAGGTACAAGGAATAAGACACTTTCAACTTGAAGAACATGCTACTGATGCTGCCATAAAAGTAGATCCTCTGGCATTGTGGTCACATGCCCATCCAGGACCGCTCCCAGAAATGGGATATTTCAAAAATAAATAAATAAAATAAAACAACTGCTGCCATGACTGCCATGATCCCAGTTTATGAGAGTTACTTATGATGGGGTTGAAGTCTGAATTTCTTCCTCTCCTCTCTCTTTTCTGAAAAAAATTCTTTTCTGGAAAATATGAAAAATAGTGAGATTAAAATATGACTGTACAAAGATAGTCCCCAAAGGCAAGTGGAGCCCAGCCTCTCTGGAACGTTGACCAAAAGGAGAATAAACAACCAGTGCCTGTTGCCTCCTGTGCTGCTCCAGCCACAGGGATTCCTCGGCACCCCGTCTTTCTCCCTCAACCCAGACAAGATGCTTGGATTCATTCATCAGTTGTTTGGGAGAGGTTGAGGGAAAGCCACATGGGGAGGGGCTTATATGTACACCAGCTACTACGCACTTGGGCGGGGGGACAGGTTTTCAGCTCCCGGGAACCCGCCCACTTGCCTTCAGGTGAAGTTTTGAGTTACCTAGTTTTGTCTTCTCCCCATCTTTACCCTACAACCCATGAGGAAAGAAGTTTACATTCAAGACCTGACTGTACACACTGCAGAAAGGAAAGAAATGGGATTGAGTCATTACAGGAGAATGTCATCCACAGGAAGAGGAAAGGCCCTGTACCATTCCTATTCATTAATACAGGCCAAGGCTCTTCGTGACTGTACACTGGCAGTGCTCATTCAAGCTCAGCAGCATCTCAGGAATGAGTTTCTAGGGCTATCACTAGAGTCTCAGTGACAAGTCTTTAGAAGAAGCTGGCAACTTTGGGGTCTTGAGATAGTCTATGCACTACCATCCCTTCCCACCCATTTCCATGTTAAATAGAGAAAGACTATATTTGCTGAAAAAATAAAATACTCCAAAGCAAAATCTCTAGATAGAAATGTTCCAGTGAAACTAGACTGCAAATGCTGTTTTTGAATTAACTATAAAATGGTGTTTACGAGGTTCAGAGTAAGAACTAATCTAGAGCTAGTTTTGTGCCTTACATGTTAAACATGTTAAAACATGGACTTTAAAGTATAGTTTAATGCAGTTCAATTAAGTAAAACAAATACTAACTTTAAAACAATGAAATTCTCAAAAAAACAGAAAATTCATTTTGAAGGCAGAAATACTGATTTTGAAAACTTGAGGACTCGCAATTTAAACAGGGTTTAATGATGAAGATGTGATTGTCAGCAGACCTTTAAAGTTCTGTCCTGGAAACACAGTGTGACAATGCGGGTGACAGAGGTGGGCAATGGGGGAAGTGGGAATTCTCCTTTGTCCTTGGAGGTTCCTGAAGTGTGAACCCCTAGGCCACTCCCCAGTCCACGTTCTATGCATTAACAAAATCGATATCGTGTGGACTCTGAGAGGCTCCACTTTTCCTTAGAATTTTGTAGTAGAATGAATTAAATGAGAAATTAAAGGAATATAATAGTTTTCCCCCTTAATTTGTTACCTTAAAAAAGTCATTCTTTAAAAAGTTGAGAATGAGGAAGAAAGAAAGAAAATGGCATCCACGGATGATAGCACCTACGGCCAAGCTGCAGCCCTGCAGGGCTATAGTGCTTCCACAGCCCAGCCAACTCAAGGATATGCACAGACCACCCAGGCAACAAAGCTATGGAACCTCTGGACCGCCTACTGGTGTCAGCTATACCCAGGCTCAGACCGCTGCCACCTTTGGGCAGACTGCAGATGCAACTTGTTATGGACAGCCTCCCACTGGTGATACTACTCCAGCTGCCCCCCAGGCGTATAGCCAGCCTGTCCAGGGGTATGCCACTGCTGCAGTCACCACCACCTGGGCTTCTTATGCAGTTCAGTCTGCATATGGCACTCAGCCTGCTTACCCAGCCTACGGGCAGCAGCCAGCAGCTACTGCGCCTATGAGACCACGGATGGTAACAAGCCTACTGAGACTAATCAGCCTCAGTCTAGCACAGGGGGTCATAACCAGCCCAGCCTAGGCTGTGGACAGAGTGACTACAGTTATTGCCAGATTCCTGGAAGCCACCTGATGCAGCCAGTCATCACACCTCCATCCTATCCTTCTACCAGCTATTCTTCTATACCTTGTGAGGGCAGAAGGATGCCACCACTGCTCCGTGGAGGTCTAGGTGGCACAGGAGGTCCTGGGGGACCCATGGGTCATATGGGAGGTCATGGAGGAGAAAGAGAAGGCTTCCCTTCAAGAGGCCCCTGACTGGTTATGATCAGAGCAGTTACTCTCAGCAGAACACCCATGGGCAGCCAAGCAGCTATAGACAGCAGAGTAGCTGTGGTCAACAAAGCAGCTATGGCCAGCAGCCTCCCACTAGTTATCCCCCCCCCCAGATTGGATCCTACAGCCAGCCTCCAAGTCAATATAGCCAACACAGCAGCAGATACAGGCAGCAGAGTTCATTCTGACAGGACCACCCCAGTGGCATGTGTGTTTATGGGCAGGAGTCTTAAGGATTTTTCTGGACCAGGAGAAAACTGAGCTTGAATGGCCCTGATAACCAGGACATGGGAAGAAGGGGATTTGATTGTGGAGGCAAGAGCGGGGTGGGGGTGGGGGGGAGGAGGATGCAGGGGGTGGGGGGGAGGAGGATGCAGTGGAATGGGAGCTGGAGAGTGAAATGGCTTCAATAAGCCTGGTGGACTCATGAATGAAGGACCAGATCTTGATCTAGGCCCTCCCATAGATCCTGATGAAGACTCTGACAACAGTTAAGCTATGTGGGGTTGTTAAGATTAACATGAGAACTGGAAATCCATGATCCACATCTACCTGGACAAGGAAAAAGGAAAGCCCAAAGGTGGGGCCATCATGTCTTATGAAAATCCGCCAACTGCCAAGGGTGCTGTGGAGTGGTTTGATGGGAAAGATTTTCAAGGAAGCAAACTTAAAGTCTCCCTTGCTCAGAAGACACCTCCAATGAACAGCATGGGAGGTGGCATGCTGCCTCGTGAGGGCAGAGGGATGCCACCACAGCTCTGTGGAGGTCCAGGTGGCCTAGGAGGTCCTGCGGGACCCATAGGTCACATGGGAGGTCATGGAGGAGACAGAGGAGGCTTCCCTCTGAGAAGTCCCCGGGGTTCCTGTGGAAACCCCTCTAGAGGAGGAAATGTCCAACATCGAGCTGGAAATTGGCAATGTCCCAATTCGGGTTGTGTAACCAGAACTTCACCTGGAGAACAGAATGCAACCAGTGTAAGGCCCCAAAACCTGAGGGCTTCCTCTTGCCACCCTTCCCATCCCCAGGTGGTGATCATGGCAGACGTGGCCCTAGTGGCATGCGGGGAGGAAGAGGTGACCTCATGGACTGTGGTGGTCCTGGTGGAATGTTCAGAGGTGGCTGTGGTGGAGACAGAGGTGGTTTCTGTGGTGGCTGTAGCATGGACCAAGGTGGCTTTAGTGGAGGAAGATGAGGTGGTCCAGGGGGCACTCCTGAAACTTTAATGGAACAAATGGGAGGAAGAAGAGGTGGACGTGGAGGACCCTGAAAAATGGATAAAGGTGAGCACCATCAGGAGCGCAGAGACTGGCCCTACTAGACACAGAAACCCCACAGAGTTGCACTGACTACCAGATCTATTTTTAAACCAGAAAATGTTTTAAATTTATAATTCCATATTCATAATGTTGGCCACAACATTATGATTATTCCTTGTCTGTACTTTAGTATTTTTCACCATTTGTGAAGAAACATTAAAACAAGTTAAATGGTAAAAAAAAAAAAAGTTGATTTCTTTGTTCTTGTAGTTCATTCATAAGGTGAACAAGTGCCTTATCTATAGGCGAAAATTTTCTTCCCAAAGATCTAGACAGACCAATGGGTCGAATTCTACAGAGCCCATGCTTTTAGTTATATGTGGAGGTTGGAGTGCCTTGCACTGCTATGGACTTGAGACTCAGTTCACTGCTTTCAAAGCAACTTTTTCTATAATTACAGAAAGACTTTGATTGTGAGGAGCTCAGCTCCACTGTTACTTTTCAGCAGCTAAGTACTTCCCTGAGAGTTGACTCCCACATTCCTAGCAATATATTTTGAGCTCCTATTTCCTTTAGGAAATGTATCCTTCCAGCTCTTGAGAACAGAGAGGTCTTTTGAAACTATTCATCAAGTTTGAGAGACAGAGAGAGAGAGAGAGAGAGAGAGAGAGAGAGAGAGAGAGAGAGAGACAGCATTGCTATGGGCTAATGAAATGAACAAAACATTTTCTATGATTTTACAATTAAAAGTGTACTATGCAGAGACAAAATAACTATGTGCCTGTTGGAGCGCTGCCGTCTACAGTGCTGCCGTCTATTTCCTTTCATTCTTCCCACTGTGGCTTCATAGTTCTGTCCTCATTGTATCATCCTCTGACCAGGACTTGCCTACATGCAATTCTCCATGCCACTGCCGCCAGCCTGACTCAGTGGGATGCTGCCATGTAGCTAACAACACGCAAGGCGTCCCCAAATGGCTAAAAGTAAATCCAAGCTGTGTGGCTGGGGGAAAATTTCAGAGTGTGACCCAGATAGTCAGCAAAGGTCCAAGGACTTGCAAGTTGTGGGGAGCCTGGCCAAGCGGCCCACATCTTGCAGCCCCCTCCATGGGAACCCCTGCTTGACTGCTGCCCTTCAACCTCACAGGGTATATAATCCTTCTCACCACTGTGTCCTGCCCAGAAAAGATGTCGTGTCTTAGGCAGTCATGCGGAACTGGGGCAGGTGGCTTTGCAGGGTGCACCTTGGAAAAGAACACTGGTAATGGAATGCAAGCATTGGCCAGGGCTGCTCAGGGGTTCAGTGAAAAACGAAGCTAGAGTTTAGGATCATACTTCCCAGCAAAAGTAGTCTTCACTTATTCAACTTTGAAAAATTGCAAGCCTGACTGGGAATTGATTCTTGGAATGATGTCCTATCTTATCTCTAGTGCAAGGGAACAATCAACCCACTGTGTGTTCATGTGGAATGTGGGCTATTTAGACAGCTATAAGCATCACCAAATTGTCCAAGTTTAGGATGATGACCTAAGAGTTTGATAAGCTTCGGACAATGTCCTTTACCTTAAAAGAAGGTCACGGATATGAATTCTCGCACCCGTGAGTCTTATTTAGTTCATAAATTCCTCAGTAAGAAAGGTTCACACCTTGCTCAGTTCATGAACACTTTTGTATGTGAACAATTTGGTTCATAAACAAAAGCATTTGGGAAAATTTCAGTTCTATATAAGGTGACAAAGATGACCATGGCCGTCTTTCCTGCACAAACGCAGTCATGGCCTTCTTTTCCAGAATCATGGAACAAATTAAGCTTGTGGACCAAAGTCTCACTATGGTATTTTCAGCCTGTTCTTTACAGACTTACCTGCATTGCTTTAACGTAGTGCCTACGGGGCACCCTGCAATGCAGACGCACTAATCCTCAGCTAGTGTCTTGCTTGATATCTTCACAGCCCTATGTCCTCAGAGAATCCACTAGGATTGTTAAAGAAAGATGGTTGAATTTGGGGTACCTTACTCCGGACTTGGTCCTCAAATGATACAGCAAAGGTAAGGCCTGCCCTCGTACAGGTCCTGGGTGCACTGCACGAATCCACATATCCCTTTCTTTTGAACACACGTCACACTTCTCTGCTGTCATGTCAAGTTCAAGCTCATTATCCTCGCATTCAAGATTTGTTAATCCAGCTCCTGCCCTACCACCTTGTCTTCCATTATCTTCTCCATCACCATCCTCTTCATCATTATTTTGATTCCACCCAGACTTTTCAGTCTACCTGTCAGGGTATTCCCCAGAATGTCATGACATTTCTGTACTGATGGCTGGAATATGCTTCCCACTGTTTTTGAGATGTGCCTTTTCTCCGAAGAGAAGTTCTAGTTTAACTAATTAATAACAAGTTTTCTCCACACCTCTTTCAAAGTGTCCAGACCACAGTGTCCACACATCCCTTCTCCCCTAGCAGCCATGTGGACCTAAACACTCACTGAATATGTTCTTAGAGTGCCATCATTGGCAGTGAGAAAATAAGACAGGTGAGGCTTAGTTTCATAATGGTCAGACGTGCAAATGCATGATTTTTTGTTTCTGAAAAGGCTCAGCAAACAAAGTTAATGAGATTTGAAGGTAGTTATTCGTACGATAAGATGACTCACTGGCCACTTGGTAAAGTCACAGCCTCTCTACTAAAGTATTTTTAATAGACACCAATTGGCAGTAGGTTAGGGAAAAAATTAAACTAGATTAAAAGGGACTTGGGTGCATTGCTTGTGGTCTTCTTGCACTGAAGAGTGTGTTCTCCAGGTCGCGGGCTTGCTTTCTGCAGTCTGGTGCTGTCTGGCTTAGCTTGGTGAAAGAAAAGAGGCTGTAAATCAATGGCTACTATGTCTGAAGTAAAGAGCCAGTAAATCTCAGACTCAGTAAATCTCACAGCAGTTTTTAGAACTGGAAAGGAACTTCAGAGATGACCTGCTATAATTTTTCAAACAATGTTCTAAACAACTCTTGTGGGGAAATGAAAATAAAAATGCCAGTTACCCACGAGTGGCTGAGAGGCAAAGCAGCTTTTATGACTGCGTTCTGCTGTGAGAGGCAACCAGGTCCCAGCATGGGAGCAGCGAGGGGTCCACACAGTGGTTTCCCGTGAATGGTGGCTTGGTGTCAGCTGCATACTCCATGTGTGGGTGCAGTGGGGTGAGGGACATCTTTCCCCCTATCGGCTAGGCGTGCTCCCGTGGGGAGGTGACAACTGAAGTCTGCACCCATGAACAGGAGGAAGTACTCTGGGGGTGTACAGGGCTTTGAAGGAGGCTTTTTTTCAGGGTGGGTGTGTGTGCACGTGCATTTTTTACCAGAAAAGCCTCCTGAGCTCACTTTTTGGGCTTAGCACAGGAATGGGGGAAGTAGAAGGGTGTGGGATAGTAGAAGAAAAAGAGCCCACCCAAGACTGGCTCTCTGCAGACGCTGTAGCCTATGCACTGGAAGAACTACTGTGTCATTTCACTCCTACAAGCATGCGTGACCGCATTTGCTATCCTCTGGTGTCTGCTGAGGGCGACATCTGGGCCAGGACCATGCAAGGTACAAGCAGCACACTATGTGCAAACAGGAGGTTGTTCTGGTCCTCATGGAATCACTGCAGGATCCGGGAAGCAGACACAGTGACACAATGTCTGCGCCCTCAGCATGTGCGAATGGGGGAAACTGAAGGCTGCTTCGCAAACATCTGCACAGGAACGAGCCTGCTTTAGGCCTGCAGCGGAGCTAGCCTTAAAACCACCTTTTGAGCTGGGAAAGCTGGAAAGTTAACATGGCAAAGCAAAAGGAGAGAAGGTGGAGGTCATGTGCACCAGTGCCAAGGCCTCGAGGCAGGCAGGAGAGTGGCCCTCAGGGAAAAAGCCACATGCAGGACACAGCTCAGAGGCTACGGCTGCAGAGAAGGCTGTGGGTGGGTGCTTGACTGGCATCGCTGGCTGCAGGAGGCAGAAAAGCTGGGGTCACATGGCTTGAGTGGGGGTCACATGGCTTGAGTGGGGCTCACATGGCTTGAGTGGGGGTCACATGGCTTGAGTGGCAGAAATTCCAGGTCAGTGTGCTAGGAAATCAGGCCTAGTGAGGCAAATGAATTTGTGACCCACTGCGTGCTGCTCCAGTTCTCTGTGCCTCTTTTCTTTTCCTTCTCTTCTCTTCTCTTCTCTTCTCTTCTCTTCTCTTCTCTTCTCTTCTCTTCTCTTCTCTTCTCTTCTCT
>NW_004524822.1:601724-603696 GCF_000260255.1 Octodon degus | reverse complement strand
TCCTCTCCTCTCCTCTGCTCTCTTTTTCTTTTCTTTCTTCCACTTCTCTTTCTCTGTTCCCCAAAGAGCTCCAAGTCATCATATGCTAGCAGTCCAGGCACACCAATGTTTATAGCAGCACAATTCATAAAAGCTAAATCCGGGAAGTAGCCTATATACTCACCTATGGATGATTGGATAAAAAAAGTGCTACATAGAATGGAATACTACTCAGCTATAAAGAATGATAAATGTGGCACATTTGTAGGGACATGGAGGCACCTGGAAAATATAATGTTGAGTGCATAAACCAGACACACAAGATTAAACGCTGCATAGCATCTCTCATTTGAGGGAGACAAAATATAAAAAAAGAACATGATAAAGGGTGGACAGAAAGGTACAAGGGAATGGACCTTCTACAATAGGGAAGTAGTTCCAGGGAACAAGGGTGAGGGGAGGGGAAGGAGAAATGGGAAGGGTAGAGAAAGCCATGTTCAGGAACCTAGTAATCTCAATTAAGGTAAACCTTATATACTTCGACATGAGCTAAGAGAAATAAAATCATCAAGCATGACAAAGGGGACAGGGGACCAGAGGAGGAGAGGGAAGCAGGAGGAAAGGTGATTAGAAAAAGGAACAAGCTTTAGGATGAACACGGAACCCCTGCGACGATGACTGTGAACTGCACAACTTACAAACATGTGCTAATAAAATTTTTAAATTGTTTCAAAAGGAGATTTTCTTAACTCTTAGCTGGATGTGGAAAGGACCACCCACTATGTAAATGAGTAAAAAGTAGGTCTATAGGCCCAATAACTAAGAAAATTGCATGGTGCTGTAAAAGGAGGTCGGAATTTAGAGCGCACAAAGGTAAAGGTGTGATAAGAACTCACGCCTTTCAGATAACACCGCAGAGCAGGCATGGCATTCTGCATAGCATACAGGAAAATCAGAGTCACCCCAGTCCTACCTAACCTCAAGATCCAGTATTAAATAGGTGAAGCAAATTTCATACTCTGTCAGCCGAAAGGAAGTAAAATCTTCATCTCTGGAGGAATGAATCATTATCTAGAGTCTATATTTTGATATTAAGTGTATATCATGTAACCAAAAAAAATACCAGGCTGGAAGAGAAATGAATCAATTGAGTAAAAACGAGAGTAAAAACGAGAGTAAAAAAAAATCAGATAGTAGAAACTGATCCACAGGTGACTTAGATTTTGGAATTGTCAGATAAGGACTATTAAAATAACTCAGTTCATATTTACAAGAAAGAAGGAAAACAGCCACGTGAGGGAATTGCAGGAGCATGTAGTATCTTTGGAAACCGGTCAGTTTTTCCAAAAGACTCATTCTTTGGGCCTTTGGCTAGAGGGTAAAATGCATGTGTCCTCCTTCAGGTTGTTCCAGTGTCTTAAGTGTGACAATAAACTACATGTTCCAGAGAAGCACACATGTAATTAGAATGTTTAAAGACCAGCTACCACCCTCAGATATTACCTATTTCTTGGGTCACACCAGACTTCAGGTAAAAGATATAATTACTACGAGGAGCACAAAACAGTGTTTATTTGTTCCTGCTTCTGCTAACTCAGGTGAAATTTAGTTGGCCTCTCTTTACATGCCTCACGTATTTTATTGATGCACCTAGTGCTCTTCAGGCCTTTCATAAGGCTCCCCTCACCCCCAGTAGTTCTGAGCTCTGAGAACACTTATATGGTAATGACCCAATGAGTCATTAACCTGCTAGATCGCCACTGTTTGAGAGTAGACGTTTAAATATCATTCCTTCTCTAGGGCTCACTAATTGGCCCATAATAAGGTTCAAAATTTCATGGCTTAGTTTTATTCCTGGACATTTATCCCAAGGAAATCAAAACTGATGTTCATAAAAATATCCATAACCTATATACAAATGTTCACAGCAGCTGTATTAATAGTGGCCTAAACCTAGAAATTTCTTAGATATCCTTCAATGGGAAAAGTATAT
>NW_004524822.1:568468-601624 GCF_000260255.1 Octodon degus | reverse complement strand
TATGTGTGTGTGTGTGTGTCAGCAAGAAATAAAACCATACTAGAGATACATGCAACCATTGGAATGAATCCCTAGGAATTATGCTCAGTATTTCTTTTATGGAACAGAAAAAAAAGGCAGTTCAAAAGATGTCATGACGTATGATTTGATGCAATATTACTGGAATATTACTGACCAAACTTGCAGAAATAGAGAATAGATTAGTGATTGTCAGATGTTAGGGTGGGCGTCTGGTGGGGCCGACGGGCAGGGTCCTTGTGCCGAGGCTGCCCTGGGTGCTGACGGTGTCTAGGTCAGTGTCCCGCCTGGTGCACTGCACAGGAGTTTTACAAGATGTTTCTAATGGAGAAACCAGATTAAGTGAACCCGGGAACTCCATTGTTCCCTACAACTGCATGTGAGTCTGCACATGAGTCTATATGATAATGACCTCGAAAGAACATTAATTTTAAAAATTAATAAATGAAAATCAAGTCCAAGTTTCCAGTTTCATTTAAATGTAACCCTGTGTATGATTCCAACAAATGAAGATTAAGTAAATAATTTTCAATCTCCTCTGCTCAGGTAAAACCAAACTATTTTCAATTTTTCCAGTGAATCCTCAGAAACAATTTTTCCCCCCACCTAACTTACATTACAAAGCAGCTCATGCTTCTTTGGGCTGCCTTTTCTGTAATCAAAATGCTACTCAGTGACAAAAGTCCTGTAAATGATATGTACAACTTCTAAATTCAGTGTCCTCTAAGTGCTCCATGAACTAGTTTCAAAGAAAAACATATAAATTGCTTTATACAGGCTTATTTGTTGATCAAATCTGCTCACTTATTTTTAGTAGGATTGACTTGGTTTCTTTCAATAAAAGAATAGGGGACAAAAATCTCAATCTAGTTTTCTATAACATATTTGAAGACCTTGAAGAAGAAATAAAATTGTCACCATCACTGAAAATTTATTCCTGGAAATGTCCACAGGATTTTGCGATAGCCTTGGTAAACAACATTTTACTATTGCAGAACACACTCATTAACTTTAAGGAGTAAAATCCTAATGATATAAATTTGCAACCTTGAAATGATTTTGAGTAAATTTTCTTAGGGCACTCAGAAAAATGACTTTTTACATTTAAATCAGAAGTGATTGTTTATCAGTATAGTTTAATAATTTCTTATACTGGCTTCCATGAGATTATCAAATATTTGCTTTAGAATTTTGGGTTTTGATCTTTCTCCAAAATGTTCAGTCAACCGTAAAACAGTATAACCTAGAACATACCACAGAAAACTCTATGCAAAATACTAAATCAAAAGACATAATTTAAGTCAGAGAGAAGCTAGGTTATTAAAGATCTTAAAATGCTAGCTTAAGGATATCACTCAATAAGAGGTGTTTCAATCCAAAAGATTTGTAAGCTATGACCACAGAATTACAGACCAAGTCTGCTTATTTTAATTTTTCCACTGAATTCTTAAACACAGCTTTTATTGATACTCTAAGACATCTGGAGGATTATGCTGCCCAGGCACAGGTGTGGGGAATACTCTAAAACGCCATTGTAGAGACCTTTGCCTTGATATTTGCTGTCTTTTTTTTTTTTTTTTTTCCCAGAACAGGGGATTGAATTCAGGCCCTTGTGCTTGCCAGGCAAGCACTTATTCTACTGAGCTATCTCCCCGGCCCCAGCAATCTGCCCAGCCCCAGCTATCTCCCCAGCCCCGGTATTTGCTGTCTTCTACAAAGTCAGTTTCTGCAGTTCATTCATCTATCAACAGATAACTATTGAGTCTGATGGTTCAAATTTCAGGTATTTAATATTTAATCTATAACTAATGGATTTTACTGCACATTCATAGTTATTGGAAATTAGGAGCGTTCCACTGTAGTCCAACTGAAATAGACTATGCTTATCCGATCAGAAGAGTCAAGCAAGGACTGTATGATACTTTGAGGTAAATTTTTCCTAAACATAAATTACTGTCTTTTAGGGGTGCCATTTGCACAGGTGATTGAGGGACTAGGGAGAGGTTCTAGCTGCTCCAAACCTCTCCTTTCAAGCTCCTCAGGCCAGAATGCCTGGGCCAAATGGAGAAGGCTGGAGGTCAGGGTGGCCTTTGTGATCTCTCTGGAGGAGGACTGAGATGTGTGCCCAATTCAAAGTCGAATAGGACTTTGGTTTTCCCGCCGCTTTAATTTCTTACAAAGAATATACATATATATGTGTGCTGTGTGATTGAGAGTCAACAGGTCAGCCTGAGTAGTAGAGTGCTTGCCTGGCACACACATGGCCTGGCATGTGAAACCCACGCTGCAAAACTGAATCTGTTCAGTGCCAGTGTGATGCTGGTGGATGGGCTCAGAGAGGTGGTTAGAGGGCAGAGTATGCCATGTCTTTATGTTACATCAAGGAGGATGGCCTTTCTCCTTCGTCAGTGGAAAGCCAGAGAAAAGTTTAAAGCATTAAAGTGAGATGATCAGACATAAGTCTTAGAAAACTTACAGTGACTGCTGCAGTGTGTACTGGGTGGAGGGAAGTGGAAGAGAGAGAGAGAGAGGAAGAGAGACAGAGAGAGACAGACAGACAGAGGCAGAGACAGAGACAGAGGCAGAGACAAACAGAGACAAAGTGAGATTGTTCTTATACTAATCACCACTTCAGCCTCCTCTAGCCCTGCAGTCAGGTGAACCTTGATTTCTATGTCTGATAAATGGGAATTACAGAACTCTGGAGCATTAGTAAGCACACTTGTCTGTGAGGAAACATTAATATGATACATTTCGCAGGCTCTACCTTTTCCATTGCAGCGAGCCGCACAGCACACACATGACTGAACATAGTCACATTCCAACACAGCTATTTTGGTGGAGATGTTGGTATTTGTGTTTTATTCTTTTGTTTAATTTTGTTTGTCTTTTTGAGACAGGGTCTCCCTATGCAGTTCAAGCTGGACTTTAGCTCACTTTGCAGTCCAGGCTGGTCTTGAATTCTCAGCTATCCTCCTGCCTCAGCCTCCTGAGTGCTGGGATTACAGGCATGTGCCCCCACACCCTTCACTATGCTACTTTTTTTGAGATAGGTCTCACTGTTCTACAAGCTGGCCCCCAACTCCTGGGCCCAAGTCAGGACCACAGGCACACATCTAAATCTGGGGCCATTGGTCCACTTGTTCCTTTAAACGAGCTGTTTCCCCACACCAGGTCCCATATAAGGAAGCGCCTCACTGGACAAAGGGCGTGCACAGTTGGCCCGCCTCCCTGCCTTGGTCTGTGGGCGCTTGTTCTCTGATGCTGCTGAGGTCAGCACTTTCTTTTGTCTTATTCATTGTCCTGTGTCCCACGGAGGCCAGAGCACACACATGCTCTCGGGTTACCTCGCTGTCAGGCAAGGCCACTTTCTGCAGGTGACTGGTCCATGCGACCTCAGTTTAGAGACAGAGCATGGAGATGTGAGGGTCTTTGGTGGGACTCTTGGAGGTCGCGCTGGCTGTTGGCACACATGTGGGAAGCTGCTGCGGCAGGAGCAGCACAAGTTCTAGCCCAGCCAGGCAGCTTAGCAGCTTACTAGGACCTTGTTTCAAAATACAATACAAGTTTCTTTAAAGAGCTGGTGATGTAGTTCAGGGCAAGGCCCTGGGTTTAATCCCCAGTACTGGAGACAGGCACAGAGCCTGACCACCAGTGCCAACACACACGGCTTCCCTGATAGGCTGTTTTCATCTAGCTTGCTGCTTCTCCTAATGGAGTGCATATGACTGGTCTATTTCAGTTTAGTTCTGTTTAGTATTTGGGTGATAGATGCGGTCTAACACACGGTCGTATACTTTGCGTGCAGGGTGTATAAGTCGAAAGGAAGACTTACGAGGAGCTACCGTTTATTGAGAGATTTCTGTATTTCTAAATATTACTAAGTGGTTTGCATTACAATACTGCATTGTGTCTCTGGTGTGAGAAACCAAAAGTGCAAATGAGGACCAAAATATATAATAGGTAATAGGAAATGGGAAGAGAATGTTCAAATGGGAAGGGGAACCAGGAAAGGAAGGGACAAGAAGAAAGGAGAAGAAGGATAAAATGGAAACAGAGCTTTTGTAAATAAGGAGGGACGAGGTGTTGAAGGGAGGGGAGGAGAAGGGAAAAAAGAAGCAAGACTATGCAGATCTAAAAGGTACCAATTTAAAAAGCCACATGTGTATGTACACGCGCACACACACAAATGGTTTGTATCTTTTCATTTAGTGCATTAAAAAAAAAAATCCTCTGAAAATGATATAATCGTCACTATCACCTCCATTTTATGACAAAGAAATGCAGGACTAGTGGGTTGATACCTTGCTCAGGCCCCAGCTAGGGTAACAGGAACAGGCCTGAGCTTAGCTCTGCCCCACACCGGCACAGTCGCCTGACGGCTGGCAGTAGAACGGCCCACGGTAGCCTCCCTGCTGAAGGGAGGCATTGCTTTAAAGGGAGCTAAAGTGGCCGACTGAAAGGCCTTTTCTTTGCAGGATGAAAACCTCCCCAGATGAACAAGGGGCACACAGAGCCCCTTTGGTTGAGGCCCACTCCCGATGGCTGTGCCTCCACATCCCTGTCACCACCAGCTGCGGCCACCACAGAGGAGCTCTGGGAAGCCACTTAGAGGGAGCGTGTGGGAACAGAGTCCACATTCTTCCATTCAGCCAAGCATAAGGTGGGTGGCTGGGAGGCTTGGCTCCTCTGCCTGAAAGGGACAGCCAGGCCCTTCTTGGTGTCCTGGGAATTACAAAGGGCATCATTTGCATAGAGATAGCCCTCTGAGGTGCCCTCTGAGGTGCCGAGGGGTTCTGAGGAGAGCACTTGTCCTTCTGAGGCAGGATGAAGGCAACACCAAGTCCGTTCCCCCAGAACTGCTTCTCAGCAACTATTACACAGGAGTGTAATTGGTATATTGTCACCTGCAGGACTGAATGGTAGAGAATGCTATGTGAGCACAACACTAAGTTCACTCTTTAAACACCTATGTCCTGCATATTATGCCTTGTCACATCGCACCCCAGAATCCTGAAATAGGAGTTCCTCACCAGTCACTCATTTGGTCCTGGGGGCCCAAGGACCACCTGGCACCCAGCTGAGGGTATCCTTGGCAGGTCACTGGAGAATTGTCACCCAGCATAATCTGTGTATAGTAGATGAGGAACCATGACAGTCAGAGATGTCACTCCATTGTACTCATGAGACAGTGGAGAAAGCTGATGTTGAAGATTATAAAGTCCCATCAGAAACAGGATCTTTGTTTTTTTGTTTTAATTTTAATTTTTTTTGTCCTGTCAGAGGTGACTATTCTATTGGCATCTCAATACTATAGGTGTTTGAATTCAATTAAACAATCTAACACTGTTTAGCAGTCTGTAATATTAGTGGGTTATCCTCAGAAGTTATTGACTTGAGCCTTTTACAGCTCTTCATATTAATATGGATTTATTTTATATACCTTGTTTCTATACTTTTCTGCTGGATGGTTTAAGACCAAGATATAGCAAGACCTATATACCAAGAAATGTAACTTTTGTATCTGATAAGGTCAGCCAAGTACTCTCAGGATTTATCCTGTAGCCCTGTACCGCCTTTTGTACATCCTTTTGTCAGTGTCTGACATGTGGATGAGTCACGGTCATTGCTTGACCAATTTTCTCTCTGTGAAAGCTTGAGAAAATGTTTTTTTCTCTCCATGTGACTCTCCCCAGGCTCACTTTAGATCATCGAACACATTTCTCTGTGGCTCCATAATCTTCTTGATCAGAAAATTTGGAGCACAATTGAGTTACATGTTGTTACAGTACAGGTTCTCCTATGTCCCGAGTCTTCACTGACCTTGAAAGGCTGGGGCCAAAATGTTGGCTAACCATGCAGCCCTTCCTTTTCTCCAATTTTGATCTGCTAACTTAGGTTGTTAACCCTCCAGAAGAGAAGCTAATTATTAACCTGCAATATATGCAGTTCGGTTTACCCTTTCTGTCGAAATATCAAACATTTTGGCATATCCAGAAACAGGATCTTTGAGGAAGGTTGAACAGCGAAATCAGATTCCCTTCATCAGGCAAATCTCAGCACCTAAGACCTACAGATTCCAATGGAAAACTTTTAAAAGAGATAGTAGAAGAAAAATCAGGTACACCTGTCCTGTCAATATTCCTGAGCTTGGATAATATCCTTGCAGTGCCCCCCCAAATGGCCTCCCAGCCAGTGCAAACGAGGCACCTGGATCCCATTACAGGATTTGAACATCCCCATAAAACCTAACCCTAAAGCAATTTATCTTTGGTCTTCACAAAGAAAGGACACACTTTTATAATACACAGCAGCAGCCAGCATGGCCTCTGAAGTAGCATGTAGAAATAAATAAGAAGGCATTCTCATGAAGGAGAGCATGCCTGTGGCTTGCCTTCTCCTGAATCCACCGCGTGTTCATTAGTGATGTCACTTTAGGAAGCAGGGTAAGGATCAGTAGCTAACTCGTCCAGAGAGCCAATTCCTGGCAACAGGAAACAGGAAAATGGGGTCTAACTTTCCGTATTTTACACTACAGGAAATAAAACTGCTAGGAGTCACAAAAAAGTACAAGTAAAGGAGAAATTTGAAGATGAACTTTGTCATCTCAGGGTAGAAAGCCCACTTGTTAAGCTTAGCAGTAGCTCACCTCGGCTTTCGCGGTCCATGGGTCACCCTAGCAGCCTGCTTGTCCTTCCCCAAAGAAAGCCTTGCTTTTCAAGGCACCTTGAAAAGAAATCTTTTCCCGCAAGCGAAAAAGATCTGCTCAATATCTATCCAACTAGGGACTTAAGCAAGGTGTGGGCTGAACTCCCACAGTCTTGGCCTTAGGGAGCCAGTTTTCCTGCTTCAGAGTGGCGAGGGCCAGGGTCAGGAGCCCCTGAGTGCCCGGGTCCTCCCGGCAGTAGTTAGTGAGGGACAGAGTTCCCCAGCCCTTGCTGTGAGCTGATGGGCGGCAGTGTGTCAGGCCTTGGCATCTCTGCCCTCATATAACAGGCAGGGTGGTAATGGTTCTGTGGGGAGGATAAGCTAGCTGAGGTTCCCAGAAAGGGCTAAGGCATCTAAGCAGGAAAAGAGAGAAACAACCTTGTCTTTCCCTGTGGCAGGAAAATCAAACCTAAGTGGACACATATTTTTATTTATAGAATACAGATCACGTCCTCTTTCCACTTTGGCGTGTACTCAATGTTCTGCTCACTTTCCACCCTCAGGCTTTTAATTCTAAACCACATACGTAATGCATTTAGGTAAATGGACATAAAGCACGGGAATATATATTCCAGCTACGTAAATACATAGCTTTAAAAAATCCTAGAAATGTATACAGCAGGCTGAACGATGCTTAACTCAGGAGAGGGGATGTGGGAGGGTAGACGGAGGATCAACAGAGGGCAGGGGGCCTGAATCTTACTTGTAACTTTTTCGCTTTTCTTGGAGCCTGGCTTTTGCTTCTTGTGAGTTATTTCTAGGAACCTCGGCAGGCTTGCCAATTATTCTCACACTTGGGCATTCCCCCTCTGAAGTGCGGAGTTAAATAGCTCAGATTGGGGGGCTTTGGGTATATGCTTTCCGAGAAGTATTATGTCTGTAACAAAAGGGGCTGCGACTGAGCCGGATATAATTAGAACCCTCACGCTCGGCGTCCAGTCTTTCCGCCAGCCCTGGATAACAATGCACTGTCCTCCTCCCCTATGGAGAAGCCTCTAAAGAGAGGCTGGCTGCCCATGGGAGGCCATGGTTGCAGGCTCCACGTAGTCTAGCTGCCAGGCAGGACAGGAGGCCAGGAAAGTCCCTCATCCCCTGCCCACCAGGAGCTGGCTCTTGAGCCAGATGAAGAATAAAGAGGGGGCTGGAGGGAGATGGGACGGCCTGGCTGTCCTGCGCCCGCACAGCCCGTGCTGCTGGCCACCTGCGCCGGCCCCAGTGCTCAGGCTTAGACAGAGAGCTCCTCAAACAGACTGGCATGTTGCAAGCATTCAAGACAAGACCCCCTTTGAATTGACTATATTCCCATTCCTTTTTTAACTTTTTAATTTTGAAACAAGGTCTTACTAAATTCCCCAGGCTAGGCTCCAACTTGAGATCCTCCTACCGCGGCCTTTTTATAAGAAGTAGCTCTTTTTATTAGAGTAGCATGAAATAAGCGTGAGATCTTAGCTCTCCCTCCTTGTCTGTCTGGTGAGCATATAGCTCAGACACAAGCAAGGAGAGCACTATCCTCCCCTCCTTGGCAGGAGGTGCATTTTCCTCCTATGAGTTCGTTTCAGAACTTTCCCTTCAGCGCCCTAATAACGCCCTTTTGTATATCACACACATACACAACCGTCCACTTTTTGTACATTCTCCAGAAAGTTGCTCTTAGTTAGAAATGAGCTAGAGTCACACAAGCCGGAGAGGCCTGGGTCTCTTGCTTTGTTTCGGTGCTGGTGATGCTTTGGGCATCCCAAGTTGGCTAGAGAGAGAAGTTTGGGGATAGCAGGTGTGAAACCACATCTGTTGGCCCCAAGTTCTCCTGCAGAGCAATTGGGGATCCCATTTTTGTAAAAGCTAATCCTAGGACTAAGACCCACCAGGCACACTTCAATTCCTGCGATCGCCCCACAAAGGTGTTCTGAAACACAGTTAGTGTGACCTGTTTCAACCAATTATAAGTAATGAGTATTTTTGCATCCTGAAGCAGAATATCTGCAATATCTTGGCATTTTGGACAAAAATACAGTTTGGGCTTTGTTATGTATCCATAAGCATTGAGCACACTTTCAGTGGGTCGGCATCTTGTTACTTGGTTTAACTACATTTATTTGGCTTGACTGCTTTTCTGCAAGTGGGATTTGCTCATAGTAGAGTGGGCTTATAAAGGGGCAGATAAGGACGATGAGAAAGATAAGGAATGAATACATGGAGCGGTTGATGATGGCTAACGTCAGTGTCAGCAACAGGTACAATTTCCAGCAGTTTTTATAAGGATTTCATTTGTGGCATGAAACAGTTAAGTATCCTCCCATTTTACAGATGGGAAGTTGGGGTGCAGCGGATATCTGGCTTTTGCTCTTGAGGTCTCTAGCCTTCATAGATGCCACTCTTAGTACTTATGCATTTGAGAGAGTGAAGAGAAAGTGGGGTAAGAAGGGGTGCAGGAGAGCTTGGGGTGAATGCAGCTGGCAATGGGTGCAGAGAGGCCAAACCCAGAACAGCTGCTGGAGCTAACAGCACTGCTCCTCCAGGGGCGGCCTGTGTCCTCTGGCTGCTTCCAGCTGCCCTCCTTGGACAGGCCCCTCCTACAGGAGGTGAGCTGCAAGGATCTGCTGTGGTCGAGACAACCAGCACCCGAGGCACAGCGGCTCCCTTTCTGTGCTTTTGGCTTTGCAAGTACGCCGGGCAGAACTTTGGAGTAAAGGTCTTGGTTTGTTCTAGGACGGGGCTGCCCCTGTCTGGGGCCCCTGCCTGCCAGTGACCCTGCTAACCACTGGCCTCTGAGCTGGATTCAGCACATAGCCTGGCGTGATCCCCAGTGACGCAGGGAAGTGGGCCTCTGACCCCTCCCTGTTCAGGGTCAGCGAACTTGCTGGTGGCACGCAGGTTGTCAGAACAACGTCACTGAGGCCTCAGGAAAGTGCTGATAATCATGGTCTGGCAAAGCAGGCCCCTCCCACGGGAAAACTGATGGTCCTTTGCTGGGCCCTTGTGGTTCCCAGATAGCCGCCGTGACTCTGGAGGAGCAAGTGGAGGTGGAGGTGGTCCGAAATGAGCAGGCCACATTCTCGGGCCCTTTTCTCAAGGGAAGGGCTTAGCCTGAAGTAGTCTGTGTGTGTGGGAGAGCTACAAGTCTCTGTGTCATTCTTCCCTTCCTTACTTATGCTCTTGCCCCTCTCCTCTCCTCTTTCATTCATAGTTGCTTTAAATGAATCTTACATACACACAGTCAGCCATTCGCCTGCAGTCCTTGCGTGCACACTGCCTGATAGCCTTCGTCTGAAATCCTCGAGACTGTGAAGATTTCAGGTGTTGGGGTTTGTTTCTTCAGTTTTTTACATTATTGTATGTACACAATCATACATGCAGACGTGAACTGAGATATCTTGAGGATGGGACCCACGACTAAAACATGAACTCCATTTAGGTTTCATACACACTCTATAGACTTTATAGACATAGCCTGAAGCTATGTCATACAATATTAAAATAACTTCGGGCATGAAATAGTCTCACAGTGTGTAATTGTGCACTTGTGGTTGCATGATGGCATTCAGATACTTTTGAATTTGGGCTCAGTTCTGATTTTTGGATTAGAAATGTTCATTCACAATTCTGAAAGGCCACGCTGACAACCTTAAGAACACAGTAGAAAATGGGGGAAAGCTGGAAGACTGGCTAAGAGCTGCGTGGGGTGCCTTTCCTAGAGCACAGTGTAGAGGCTGCCCATGAAGAAATTGGGTCCCCCTCCCAGGAAATACACTTAGGAAAGTAACCTGGAGCCATGGGAAGGCGGACTTTGGAGGAAGATGCGCAGGGTCGCCATTTTCAGCCCATACCACTGCGGGGACTGTAGTGAGACACAGATGGGGCCCAGTCAGGGCTGAGTTCAGTAAATCAACTGTGGGCACAGGTAGGGTTAACTGTGGCGATGGCGTTCTAGATGGCGCTGTTGAGTAAATGAGGGTCTTGAGAAGGAGACAATAGGAGACAAAAGGTAGACATCACAGGCACCCAACATAGGGGACAGGTCAGAAAGGAAGCGCAAACACGTCCCAGGGCCAGACAGAGGCAGGCTGAGGATACAAGTTAAGGAAGGCCTGATTTTTTAAAATGATATAGTGGTTTAAAAAATTGGTTCACAATCTTGTACTGTGAGTAACCACTATAAAGACAACAATATGCAATGTATTAATTATTGAGCCTGTCCTACTAATTGGTTTTGAAACTGTCTCATGGCTATTTGTTTCTCAATAAAATTAGTTTTAAAAAATTGGTTCAGAACCAAAGAAATGTTAAGAAGGAAGAGGCTCCAATCAACCCACTGAATGGGAATTTGGGGGAGAGGCAGGGCGACAGAAAGGAGGACAGACAGAGACAGGGACCAAGATATCAAGAAGAGGAGGAAGAAGATGAAGGCCAGAGGTGAGGCAGGAGAGGGCTGGGGGGGAGACTCAGAGTCTGCGTGGGGGATGAAGCCGTGCCCTGGGACAAGGGCTGCAAGACTTCAGCAGGAAAATGACAGCAGCTGGACAGCAGGGAGGAAGCTAAGGATGCAAGTTGGAGCAAGGCACAGTTTTCTGAGTTGCCAGGACATCCTGCCGTAGCCAGGAAAGGAAGAAATGAAAGGGTTGGGGAGGGTGGTGACCCTGACATTGAGCCACCAGTAAGTAAATAGGGAGTCACCCTAGCAGGGTCTTATGCTCCCAGCTTCCCAGCTGCTTCGAACCTGAAGCAATAATAAATTATGTTAAACTACCTCCTGTGACGAAATGGTCCTTTTAAGGTGAACTGACATAAACACATGTTGATTTATGAGCAGAAAATGAGAACCATGGCTTCATGAAATAATCTTTATTTCACTCCTGTGGCCACATCAGTTGCTGACATTTCCCAGGACTTCAGGATGGACCTTTTATCCAGGGCACTAATCTTAAACTGCCCCAATCAGCCACCCCACTCTTTAGGGGCCTTAATGAATCAGGCCTCTTGACATCTCTCTGTGATGCTGCTTCGCCACCCCTTCCCCTCCTGCAAGGAGACATATTGTTCTCATTATCAGCTCGCTGTGAAGGAATTGGCTTTTTAGAAAACTTTTGTTGGTGGTGGTGCTGAGGCTTGAGCCAGGTCTTGCTGAGGAGCTGACTTCAGAGCAGAGAACACCCGGGCCCACTCGCTCTGCATGTATTTGGGAGCCACAGGATCTCCGGCTCAGTATCAAGGAGCATGAGAAAATTTTGGAGACTCTGGTAGTCTGAAAGTTTGGAATGACAGCCATGAAAACTGCAGTTTTCTACTTCTGTTATGACACACCCCGACCTATTCCACAGTCATTTTCCAAGACTCAGACACATTTATGAGCATTATTTACTTATTTATTGTTTGGGTTTGGGGTTTTTAAAGACAGGGTCTTTAGTTCAGGCTGGCCTAGAGCTCACTATGTAGCCCAGGTTGGCTTCAAACTCATGGTGATCCTCCGGCCTCAGACCCTGAGTGCTGGGATGGCAGGTGTGCACCACCTTGCATCCATAAGCATCTGGAAAATGACTTTTCATGTATTTAAAGCATGTGTTCTTTTCACTTAGCTGTAGCTGGTCTAGGGTTCCTGTGAGAAAGTCCATGTCAGTGTGTTCACAGCTTTAAAAGAAGGCAACAGATTCCTTTCATAGCTCCATGCAAAGGATGAAAAATAACCAAAGGGCTTGGCTCACCTGCCAAGCAGAACGCCTTTTGCCTTAAACTGTTGTGGGCTTGGTAAGGGTGATGATTCCTCAGAGCCCTCGGGTCACTAGCTAGTCCCTACTCTGTGTGCCCTGACACTGATGCCCTCCGAAGGACTCACAGCCTGGAGGGACCTTTTGTCCCTCACTTAGGAAGCTCGTGCTCATCCGTGACGCTGACAGCACACCTTGTCTCTGCTGTAGGAGAGTGGAGCCTTCCATCCTTTCAGCACTGGCAGAACACACCGCTCCCCTCCTCCTTGCAGCCCCTGCCTGTCAACACGTCCCTGACAATGAGCAGGCCACAGGTGAATTGCCTTCCTGCCTACAGGATGACAGCTTCTGTCAGCTCCCTGGGGGGCTGGGCCCCTACCAACCTCCTTGCTCCTCAGGGCTTTGGATGTACTGAGACAGGATGTCCCCGCCTAGATGCAACTCTGATCTCCCAGGCAAGCTGCATGTTACCTACAGAAACATAGAGGATATGCTCTAAGGCACGATTTTCAGAAAGAGAAACTCATCTCTTTGTTCCTGCCACTTTCTGAAGTCCCTTTTCCAAGGGTTCCAAGTTGCATTTTTATGGTAGCCTTGCTGTCCTGAATCACTCAAAACACTTACCTTGAATTGTCATTTCCACTCTGGGGACAAGCCAGAAGTTGTAGTGTCAGGTCTGGTGAATATGGTGGAAGAGGACAGCCCATAGCGTTTTTTACAAACATGCCTTTCTATCAGATGATGCTGGGTGCGGCCTTCACTATATTTTTGATCACACTTCATAATGAGGATTCCCATTTGTCATTAGCCATGTTTTTCAGTCTCCTCGATGTATAGACTAAGGGATGTTTTGAATTTGTATGCACTGCAGAAAATTAGGCGGAGAAATGAAGGGATTATCCAAGGAGGGGGAGAGCTCTTTTTGTGCGAAACACTCCAATAATTGAAGCCCAAATTTGGATGTGGGGAGGAGAGGGCACACTTAGGTTACAAGGATAATTGCCCCAGTTCGCTGCTTTACTTTGTAATGTGTAGACATAAAAGTGGGCAGTATTGAAAGTATCCGATATCTTCCAAAATGCACCCTGGGCTTCATGAATTTGCTTTATGTTAAGAAGCAGTGTCCAGAAACTCTGGACTGGGGCCAGAGCCATTGTTTTCAGTCCATTTTCGTGGCACAGCAGTCAGAGAGAAATTCTTTCTAGGGCTAATGTACTATATTTTATGAGAGCATTTCCACATGTAAGCGTGGGAAGGTTAAGGTTTCACGCTATTCACAAGCCTTTAAGCTCTGTCTTGAAGGAAGAAAAAGTACATTAAGTATGTTACTTAACTTTCAATGACTCAGGATTTTAGGTTGTAGGATATTAGTGTAGATCCCTGACTGTGTAAGAACTCTAATGTGTGGTAAAATAAATACCCAAACTGGTACAGATTAGATCTAATCTGAAATCTTGGGATAGGGTAGAAAAGGTTGTTGTCACTTCTAATTTGTTTTGCAGAAGTCTTGGAATGTTATAGAAAACATAGGGCAGAGCCATGCTTCCTGGGGAAGGCAAGGCAGTTCTCTGAAGATTTCTTTCCTCCAATGATGACTTAAGGAGAGGAGGGGGAAAGGTACAAGGTATATTTTTTTTGCAAATGAGAGTCAGTGCAACAGAACAGAAGGATAAGGTATTAATGAAATATCTAAAGATAGCTTTGTGTTGAAATTAGAACAACAGAACATGTGATGTTTCTATACAATGGAGTACTACTCAGCTATAAAGAAAGACAATCTCAAAATCTTTTATAGGTAAGTGGATGCAACTAGAGACTATATTCAAAGTGAAATAAATCAGACACACTTGTGTAAATATTTTATTGTCTCCATAGTGTAAGGACCTGAAAGAATAAATGAAATCTGAAAGGAATAATAGATATAGTAAATTGATAAACTGGAAAGAAACTGAACTTAAGGATTAAATAACAAAGATGAAAGGAAAGGAGAAAAGGTAGGAAAAAAGGAAGGAGGGAGAAACATGCAAGTATATGTACAGGATGGCTGAGATGATTGTACTCATAATTGGCATCAGTTTTTTTTTTAAATAGCAGTTAATGTTTAGAATTTTCACCTTGGCTAACTCTGTATGCTGATATCTGCGATCTGAGCAACTACATCAAGGACAGCAACATAAATACAAAGCCCATAGTTGAATGCCTCTCTTCTTGGTCTTCTAAATGTATCATTCCTAATGTCTTCTCAATTATTATACTCTCTTTAAAATAAATCAAAAAAGACAAGGGAAATAGTTAAGATTTCTTGAAAGTAAGCACCAATATTCAATTATTTCTCCCATCTTGCATAACTGTATCTGTTAATCTGAGCAACAGATTTGATGATAAAAAGATAACACAACCATCATTAATTAGCTATTCCTGTTTTGAAAATCTGTAACATATGCCTTGTTGTATGTTACCCAGTTTCTTTCTTTTTTCTATTTGTTTTTGCTTCTGTTTTCACTCTTTAAAATAAAATTAATCATATATAAAGAAAGAAGTTAATATTGTTTTAATGATGAATCTGTTCTTGGTGTTAGGAAGTCTATTTTCTCCCCCTTCATCTTGAATTATTACTGCTGAATATTTATCTTTTACATTAAAATTTTTCAATGAAACAAAAAGAAATTGAAAAGGAGAGTCACATGGAGAGAAAATATTCTCTCAGGCTTTCACAGAGAACAAATTCATCAAGCAATGGCCGTGACTCATCCACATGGCTGACACTGACAAAGGTTCTACAAACTGTGGTGCAGGATTTCAGGGTAAATCCTGGGGGGATTTGACTGACCTTGTAGATACAAAAGTTACATTTCTTGTTACATAGGTCTTGCTTTATCTTGGTCTTAACCATCCAGCAGAAAAGTATAAAAACGAAGCATAAAAAGTAAACCATATTAATATACTGAGCTGTAAAAGGCTCAAGTCAACAATTTCTGACATTGCCAGTCTTACGGAAAACCCACTACTATTATGGACTATTGGACTATATTGGAATATTTTGCTGAATTCACGCACCTACAATATCTAAGTGACAATGGAATATCCTTCTCTGACAAAACTGAACAAAAAAGAGGGATACAAATAAACGACCATTTTGTATCTGTATATTCAAAATAGTTAGGATGGATATACAGCTGCATTCTCTTAATTCAATGAATAGAGAGATTTGTACTAATAGTGTTTGAACAGGAAATCATGTCTGCATCTTGTACTATGAATAACCACTATGAAGACAACAATGTACAATGTACTAATTATTAAAACTGTCCTACTAATCAGTTTTGAAACTGTCTCATTTCGATTTGTTTCTTAATAAAATTATTTTTTAAAAATTGGAAATAATTTGTCAGAGGACAACTCATTCATGAGGGACAGGAACATTAATGTGCAGTTGAATCACAGGTTTGGGGCATTAGAGTTGATCGGTGGAAGGGGCTCCTGCTCAGGATTGCGTGTTCTTCCTCAAGATGGCACAGTTCCGAGAAGAAGGACCAACGCTCAAAGATCCCAGGCCATGCTAAAACTGGGTTGCAGAACCAAGATGTTGACATGGAGTTTACAAAGTGAGGTATGGGCCTGTGGTCAGAACTCTTGATTTGACTCCCCACAGGGAGTTCTGAGGAGTCAGCCAGAACAAGCAAATGTACCTGCTGCAGTGGAGATGTAGTCCTGTGGTGTAGTCTGCACTCTGTGCTAGGAGTGGGTCAGTGGAGCAGGCCAGAAGGATGGCGCCTGTATGTGGTGGGTGCCAGTAGGAGGTGGTCACCACAAGGTGGTTGTGTAAGACAGCTATCTGGGTTCTCCACTTTGGAGAACTGGAAGTGGAAAGCTCTGCTTCTCATATGGGAGAATTCAACCTATAATCAAAATGGATACTGGGGCAACATTAAATGATCAGAATTCTCTACAATGTTCATGAAAGAGAGTGATTGCGGTTACCTTTCATTGTTAAATTTTGGTCTATTTTTCAAGTCACAGTGATGCCAGCTCCAGAATTAGTTTGCAAGTTGCTATGGCTGGATGTTTTGTCCTCTCCAACATGCAGGTTGACATATGTCTCCAGTGCAAGAATATTGGGAGGTGTGCCCTTCAAGAGGTGATCAGGTCCTGGAACTGGGAGCTCTTACCCAAGGGCTGGCAGGAGGACTTAGCCTCCGCTCTGCCTCCTGCATGTGAGGACGCAGTAGCCCTTCTCCAGGGCTGCAGCCTTGAAGGTGCCCTTCTAGCAGCAAAGACAGCTCTGTACCAGACAGCCAAGCTTGTAGGTGCCTTGACCTTGGACTTCTCTGCTTAGAGAAATAAATTTCTCTTCTTTATGGATCGCCGGATGCTACGAGTCTCAGGTATTTCTATGGTAGCAACACAGAACAAACCATGGCAAAAGTTATATAGTTAGTTAGTTTGTTAGGATTGAATGGGATTTGTGAGATAGATATACTTTCTTCCTTATATGTTCCTTGTATGTTTCATAGGCTCTAGATCTAGGGCTTTCTTTTCTTGTCCTCACTCCCTTCCTCTTTCTTTCCTTTTTTTCCTCCCTTCCCCCAGATGGGGATTAAACCCAGTGCTTCACACTGAAGTCTATCTCTTGATCTACTTTACTTTTTATTTTGAGGCAGTATCTTGCTCAGTTGGTAAATCTCCCAGGCTGGGCTGAAATTTTCAATCCTCCTGCATCAGTCTCCTACAGGCTGGGATTACAGGTAGGCAGCACCATCTCCAGCTTGGTGTTTTCTTTGTGGAAAGGTTAAATATAAAATCAATTAATTCTACTGATACAGAACCTTTCAAATTTTCTACTTTTTTGTGAGTCAGTATCATTAATTTGTGCATGTCCAGGAATTTGTCCATCTTATCTGGGTTATAAAATATATGGACTAGATGTGTTCATATTATTTTATTTCCTTTTAATTGCAGATCTGTAGGATTTGTCTTCCTTCTCTCCTCATCAGTCTAGCTTGAGTACATTAATTTTATCAATCTTTTCAAAAAAACAATTCTTGTTTCATGTTTTATTTCCCTATTTTCTATTTTGGTGCTTTAGCTATATTCACAATTTAGTTTCAAGTATTTAGAAGATATCTTTTTATTACTTGTTTTTACTTTATTTTATTATGATCAAAGAATATATTTTATATAATTTAATTATTTTAAATTTATAGAAGTTTTAATGGCCCAGCACATGACCTATCTTGCAGTGTTCTATATGCATTTGCAAAAATGTGAATATTCTTTGGCATATTCTATAGACGTCAATTAGGTCAAGCCAACTGATTACATTGCCCATGTCTGTCACTTTTTGAGGGAGGACTACTAAAATCTCGAACTCCAGATTGGGATTTCCCTATCTTTCCTTTTGCTACTGTTAGATTTTGCTTCTGTAGTTTTAAAGCTCTGTCATCAGGAACGTATATAACTAAGAAGTTTCATACCATCTCAATGAGTTCATTATTTTGTCATTATTAAATATCAGGCTTGAGACTTTCATATGGTTATGTATTTTCTATTTATCACTTTTTGTTTTAATCACTTGCTTTGTCTCTGGGGTAGAACGCTGGGCATCCACAACTTCCAGGGGCGGCTTGCGTGGCTCACAGTTAAGGTCTGCGGTCTGACGGTTCCAAGGCGCAGCAGCACGGCTGAGAACGCTAGCGAGGAGCTCGGCTCAGGGCTGGCTGGCGGGCGGGAGGCAGTGTGAGGGGCTGCCGGGAAGGAGCTTTCCGGAGGCTCGCTTGTGCCCCAGTGACCAGCCCTAAGGAGGTCCCACCTCCTAACAGCACGCTCTTGAATAAACCCCACCTAAGTGTTGTGTGTCTGTGATCCAGTCAGCTCCCCAAAGCCTCGCCTCAGGACATGTAAGAGCTCTGGGGGGGTCATTCTTCACCAAAACCACAACACCTTCCATTTTCCTTCTTATTTTCTTCCTTTCTTCTGGATCAATTTTATGTTCTATTTTTTATTTTATTGTTATTATTATTTATTTATTTATATTTTAGGGAAGGGTCTACAGGGTGTACAGGGTCCCACTACGTATATCCAACTGATTCTCCTGTTTACAGCCTCCCCAGTGCTGGGATTGCAAGCCCGTGCCACCACACCCAGTCTCAATCGCTGTCTCAGGGTGCCCTGGGGGCGGGGGCGGCCCCGCAGGTCCCTGCACCTGCTTGCAGAATTATATATTCTATATTTGATTTTTTTCTCATTTCCTGGCACGTCATCTACTCTTCTTTTTCAATATAATTTCATTTTTAGTTGTTGATCTGATGATTTCAATAAACATCCCTAACAATACATCCTTTTTATTTATTTATTTATTTTTATTTATTACATTTATTTATTGTGTGTGTGTGTGTGGCCAGCTCAGCCCACCAGGGGGCGGGTCTGGCTGGCATGTGGTGCTGGGGATCGAACCGCGGTCCCTGTGCTTTGCCAAGCTTGTTTCAAGTAGGTGCTTTAGACCACTGAGCCATCTCTCCAGCCCCCCTAACAATACATCCTGCCTTGCATTATTATATTGCCTCAGCCACATGAAGCTACAGACATCGACTTTCCATGTGTCTCTACCCTTTCTTCTACTGTGGTCTTACATTCCCCTTAATAAAATGTAAAATACATTAGTTTTTAAGTTTATCTTTTAGCATTGAGAAAAGAAAAATTAGTTGATCAGAAAAGATTGTAAAATTTTAAATTAAGTAAAACATGTTCATTACAATGAAGGATATATAGTTCCCCTTACTTTTAATTTTTTTTTTTTTTTTTTTTTTTTGAGACAGGCTGTCCTCAGACTTGCCCATGTCACCCAGGCTGGCCTCCAACTCGTAGCGATCCTTCTGCCTCAGCCTCCTGAGCACTCGGGTTATAGGAGTGTGCCACCATGCTCAGCTGGACACCTTTAAGTAATCATTTTTGCTTCCTTCCGAAGCAGTCCTGGAAGTCCTCTTCCCTCTGTGTATTTTCCTGGCTTGCTCAATGTCCTGAATTGATCGAAAATGTTTATGGTTGTTTTTGTCAACTAAAAACATTGAGATGTAGCCTTATCCATCTTGTTCACTTGGCCTGGCACTGTGTGACTTCAGGCTCTTCCCTAAGGCAAAACCACGGAGCGAGATAAATACTTTCAGGCCCCTGAAGCAGCCACGACTGAAACTAAAGATCTGAGAAAAGAGAGCCTCAGACTGCTTCCAAAAGTGATAAAATCAATGGGAAAGTAAGAAGCGGTATTTTGAGGAAGAAGAACAGCAACGAGCCTTTTATTGTAATTTTTTTTAAGCTACACATTTCCTATACATTGTGATCACACTGCGGACCAAAGTCACCATTTCTAGTGCTTGTATTTTCCTCATGTATCTACATGGGATTGCACGTGGACTCCTTTTTCTTAGAAGTGCTTCCTTAAAATGTTTAAAGTGAGCTTATGGGAGAAACAATTTCAGTCAGGTTTTTGTTTTCTCAAAATGTCTTATTGGATATTTTTCTGTATATTTTCTTTGATATATTGTATTGTCAATATATCAAACAGGCTTTCTCTTTCTGCTACGCTTTGAATCCAGAATGTTCCCAAAGGCTCAATTATTTAGAAGCAGGGCTCCTGGAAAGTGAGTGGATCGTGGGGGCATCGCGTTCATCTGTCTAGCCCAGAGCTGAGCATGCTGTTGGCGGCAGAGTCTGCTTGGAAGAGGCAGGTAATGGGGGCACGACCCTGAAGGGCACGCAGGACCCTGAAGGGCACGCACGGCTTCCCCTGGCTCCTCCCTTTTCTCTCCGCTGCTGCGGGCCAGCACTCTCTCCCTAGTCTTGCCTTTTTGCCCCGCTATTCCTTGCTTTGGAGCCAGCTCACCATGGAGTAAGACCACAACCAAAATTAGCCTCTCTTCTTGCAGAAGTTGCTGTTCTGTTCCCAGCAATAGGAAAGTAAGACGCCTCCTTCGGATATTGTAAAGACGCGCTATTGTTTTTGCCTTTCATTGTTAGTGATTCTCATCAGCCCACACCCTTTTCGCTCCTTGTATGTGATGTTTATTCATTAAGGACTTCTGTGGGATGTTTGCTTAGACTGTAGATAAAATAATCAAACATTTGCTTAGAGTTAGGGATTGTGAGAGATTAAATCTTCTATAAAGCCTTCGTATTTTCAACTCCTTACTAATTTAAGGTGGTATATGTACATGATGATCTAGGATAGATTTGATTTTTAAAACCAAAGTAAAGTCCTTGAGTTGGTTTCACACTCTCTCTCTATCTCTATCTATGTATCTATCTATGTATCTATGTATGTATCTATGTATGTATGTATGTATGTATCTATCTATCTATCTATCTATCTATCTATCTATCTATCTGACACTATGATAATAGCAGCGCCTTTTTGTTACATACAAATTACGCTTTAGTATCATTTGTATAATTCCTTGCCCATTAGCAGTTTCAATAATTGAGCTGAAAATTATACTTTGGTTCACATATCAGGTGAATGTTTAGATTGAGAAATATTTTTACTCATGATCTAGACTTTTTCCGAATGTGTAACCATACTTCTAAAAAAATTTATGTGCAATAGTTAATGAAACATAAAGAGAAGCAGATTAAGTGTTTAATGGAAATGAATATAGATAGCCTAAAAATTAAATCTTTAGTGGAACTAGTATAGACTCTAAAAGTTTCTTGGACACAGTAGTCCACATCTGTAATCCCAGCACTTGGGAGGCTCAGGAAAGAGGATCCTTGCAAGTTCAATGCCAGCCTGGGGTATATATTAAGTTCAAGGCCAGCCTGAATTATACAGTAAGAATTTAACACAAACAAAACAACTGCCCCAAATTATTCTTGTTTTAAGTAATGGAACATAAATTGATAATACTAGGATTTGATAATACTAGCATTTGTAGGACTTGGCGGTTCTGATAATACTGTGCTCATGTCAAAAAATAGAATGCAGGGCTAAGGATGTAGTTCAGTGGTAGAGTGCTTGTCTAGCATGGGTTTGCTCTTCAGCACTAAAAAAAGAAAAAACAAAGCAAAGAAAAAGGAAATGAAAAAAAAAAAAAAAAGGATAAAATTTGCCTGATGGGCCACACGCACATTTTTCTTAACTTTTACTGCACATTGTGTCAGTTCTTTTATGAAAAATAATACAACTCTTTAAACTATGACATACAAAATGAAAAACACTTTTTTCTTCTGTAAGTAGAAATAACTACTTGTTAAAGAAATTCTCAAAATAGATCAGATTAGGAAAAAGTATTTACAAGAATCAGAGCTGATAGATGAGTGTTATCCAAAATACTAAAAAAACCCAAAAACCAAAAAACAAAAAAACTTATCCTGAGAAACAAAAATAACAACTCAACTGTAAAATGGCAAAACACCTCATCAAAGAAGATGCACATATGGTGTGCAGGAATGTCAAAAGGTGCTTTGCACTGTGCCTCACTGGGGAACGGCAAATTAAAACAGCAGTGAGAGACTACCTGAAACTTTGTAAAGAGGTCAAAATTCAAAATACTGCCAACACCAAATGCTGATAAGAACTGGGGAAATAGACTCTCTCATTCATTGCTGGTAGGAATGCAAAAGTTATGCACCTACTTGGAAGATAGGTTGGTAGTTTCTTATAAAACTGTCTGTTACCTTATAACTCAGACATCATAGTCCTTCATATCTACCCAAAGATGCTGAAAACTTATGTCTACCAAAAACCCCATAAATATTCTTTGGTATTTACTCAAAGAAACTGAAAATTTATGCCTACCTCAAAACCCACAAATACTCCTTGGTATTTAACCAAAGAAACTGCAAACATATCAAAAGATGTTATAAATATCTTTATAACATTCTTACTAATTAATGGCAAGCCTTAGATGTCCTTTGGCCAGAAAATGAATAAACCATGGTATGTTCAGAGAACGGAATATTATTCAGTACTAAGAAGAAATGAGATACAAAGGAACTTCAAATGCATATTACTATGAGAAAGAAGCTATTCTGAAATGATTATATGCTTAATGATTGAAGTCATATGACATTCTAGAAGAGACAAAAATGTGGAGTCAGTAAAAAGAGCAGTGGTTGCCAGGGCCTTGTGGGGAGGGAGGGAAGAATAGGAGAAGCACAGGGGATTTTTAGGGCAGTGAACTATTTTGCATGAAACTACAGTGGGGGGTAATGTCATTATACATCTGTCTGACTAGAAGAAAACACACAGCCAAGGATGAGCCATAATGTAAACAATGGAATTCTGGTGATAATTGTGTGTTGTATCACTGTGGTGTGTATGTGGGGGATGGGGTGTTGATAATGTGGGGATTTAAATGTGTGTGTGTTGGAGAGGGCATGTTGGCAATTCTGTGCATTTCGGTCTATTTTGATGTGAATCTAAAACTGTTCTTAAAAGATCTCTTTTAAAGATTAACATAGGATTAGATTTGGAGCTATCTGGAAGAGCCTAAACCATGACCAAAATCTCCTTATTTCCAATGCTTATACAACTTGTCTCCAGGCCTGACAATGACCAGAAAGTGGTTGTCAATCTAACATCAGAGGGCGGTCAATCCTGAAGGTCCTTGAAAGTAGAAGGACACACATTTGTCACAATACGCTGAATGAAACCAAATTCCACTGGCCCTCCAGGTTGTCTCCACTCTTTTACATAGATCGAGGGTCTGAGTCCCAGCACGGACATGGTGTATCATCTTCCACACCAACTCTTTGGTCTCTCCACAAGTTCTTCTGGGTAATCTCACTTTTTCTTCTTTCTTGGCCCTGTTGGTACACCCTACTCGTGGCTCTGACCAGTCACTCCAGCCCCTGGGCTTCTTGTCTTCAGTGGGTGACCCCCACTTAGGTTTCCAGGAGGATGTTCAACTCCAGCACATGCTCTATCTTAATTCCCTTGAAACAGTTTTGATCTGGCTGTGAATTTTATAAAATTTTCTGGAAGGCTTGAAAAGGACAAGAGGCAAACAACACCGAAAATGAGTCAAAACCACCTCTCTTAATGAGGTGCTTGGGGCCTATACAGTTCACAAATTTAATATTTAGCATCTGGGGTGAAACTGCAAATGACAGTGCGGCACCCTGACACCAAGCCCACCGAGGCACTTGGCTGGCTGTCCCACATTCCTTCCTGCCCAGACCTGTCACCTTCAGAACAGCATGTTGGAGTCTGCAGAACCCCCAGTAGGCACGAGATGAGTCCAGACTCAGAGCTCAAACACATTTCATTAATTTCCTAAAATTAACCCTTTGCCCATTTTTCATGTTTCTTTTCTCTGGCACACGCCCTGCCCTCCTGTCCTCCTGTCCTGACATTCTACCATTCTTTTGGTGTTTCCGTGAACAACAAACACCCTCCCTGTATCAGCTCTTCTCTCTTGTTATTCATCCCTGACCCAATTTGTTCTCTTCAGAGCAATTAAAAATGTTCTTGGTTACTTGTTGCTTGGGTTTCTATACAGCAAGCTTTGAAATGTCAGGGACTCTGCTTTGTTCACTGTAAGCTTAGAAATGAGGATAGATTTGGCCCTTAGTTAGTGTGTAGCAATTGTTGACTAATTGGATTAACAAGCTAACATGGCCTAATCATGCAGCTTTTTCCATGAAAGGAGCATTCTACCCTGATATAAAATCAAGTCTTTTTGTGAAAACAGAATCTGCTTGTAGTTTCTAAGGGAACAAACTGGTTTCAGAAAAATCTTAAGGTTTGTTCTCTTGGGGGCACTCAGCTCACTAGGAAAACAAGATGATCTGCTTTTTGCCTTAAAACCATTGGAGAGCCCTGAAGCTGACCAGTCAAAAGCTGTCATCTTTATCAATTAGGCTCCAGAAGGAATCTCTGAGCCTGCCTTGGAAAGGTGTGGTGGCTACAGATTGTGGTACACAGGGGCATCCTATTAAAAGGCTTCACCCGCTCAAGGGGACTTTCATCACTCATCTGAGTTACCGCCCATTTGGAAGCAAGTACTGTTGGAATCAGTACTCTGTTTAAACAACACAATGTCCATTTGACACTTGCAATGCCAAATGCACATTTGATCAGACAGGCTGTGTGTGTGTGTGTGTGTGTGTGTGTGTGTGTGTGTGTGTGTGTATGTACACATACTTGCAGTTAGTGCCCTTTATTGATTTGCTTTTGACTTAGAAAATGTTAGAGCCAGAAGAAATTTGGAGATAGACAAAATCAGTGAGCCCTGGGCAGAGCAGAAGTCAAAGGCCTTCTGGGAGCAGACCATATTCACCAGAGGAAATGGTCTAGAAAATGCAATTTCACAGAAGAAGCCAAGGAATAACAGCCACATTTTCAGGAGCTGTGTCCAGGCCTGTGACATCAGTGATAACCAGCCTTGGCTTTTCCTTTCTTTCCAGTTCTCATTTCTAGTCCACTCCTCCATACTTGTCCAGCAAAAAGACATGGTGACTCTGGAAGCATTTCTCAAGGCATCATAGCATGGAGACGTCACTACAGTGGGCCGCAGTATGGGGCTTTCTGGTCATTGGAATGTGGAGAACTTGACTGGACAGCAAACTCCCTTACTCAAAGCACAAGAACACAGTTGCAGCTTAGCACGACTCACAGGTACTACCCACCTCTCCCACTCCCCCCACTTAAAAATGTCTTGAAACCAATGGAAAGAAGAGAAGCTAAGGAAAAGGAGAGGCAGGGAGGAAAAAACATGGCAGAAGGAGGGGTAAGACAAGCCAGGAAGAGGTAGGGCTAGGAGAATGGGGAGAGGGAAGAAGCACAGGGAGGGTGTTACAATATGGCCATCCCTGTGACACATCCTTCAAACCACTCATTGTGGGGCACTTTCTCAGAAAAGCGATGGGGAACAAAGCTGAACAGAAAGCTTGCTTGGCTGCTCCTGGTGCCCACAAGTATAGGTCAGGCTCAGCTCGACTGGCTGTGTGACCTTGTGCACATCTGTACCTCAGTTGCTCTAGAAAAAAGAGGTGTTTGAGGAGAAGACTTGAGCAGCCCTTTCCAGCTCTGAATTCCAGCATTTCATAATATGGGATGGGAAGAACACAGCCAGAAGGGAAGACCAGGCCAGCAGGTCATCTAGGACTGAGTTGTCCCGTAGCAGCCTATGTTCTGTGATGGGTCTAGAGAACCATATTCCAAAATCTTGTCTGGCCAATATTTGATCGTGACTGAAAACCTACAAATATGTCATCAGCACAAGATGGTCCTATGAGGCAAAGATCTGAGAGGACTGTTGGTTTTTAAAATGAGAATGATAATCGGCTGAGGTGGTTTTGAAGCCATTGGTAAGAATTTATAAGCCACCTGGATGCTTCTGGGGGGAAGTTTTTAGTCAGGACTTCAAAAGGACTGTCAGGATACCTGGATGTTTTCTGTGCTTGCTTAATCCAGTCCTCCTCAGGGCTCCCGGCCATGGACCCTCTCAGACACCCTTGAGGCCCCTACCCTTCTATGATAATCACTAGGGACATCTCTCATGCCCATAACATCAGTGCAGATTGGGGTGGAGGAGTGCTGTGAGGTGGATGACTTATTCTGCTGACCACCCATGCCCTGGGAAGAGCCTAAGTGCCATCTGCTCCTGCTCTGTGGCAGAAGACAGCAATCCTCTCAGTTTCCAGGGCCATGAGTGGGGGCTCCTCTGAGACTGGGAGCTGTGCGGTGTGTGGAGCTTTGCCTTTTTCTTTTTCAGGTGCTCTGAAGCTCACCTGTGAACAGTTCCATAGGTGCCTGTGGTGGCCAAAGCCTGCAGGACTTGGGCACAGGAGACACTGGCAGGACTGGGAAGTGAGGGAGGGGCCTATAGCTATATGGAGGCTGACTCTAGCCTCCATATAGTTACAGGCCCCAGATTCACTTTCTCCGTCTCCAAGGAGGTTTCTAAAGACAATGGGACTTTGAAATGCTACACAGTAGCCAGTCACATGTCTAAATACATATATGTGCATTACAGAACTAATTGGGGGAATTCAGGAAAGCTGCTTACTGCTGACTTTGACTGGCATATTTGAGGCATTCAGTCATATCTGTACTTCCTGCCCTTCATTTCTCCTTGTAAATGTGCTCCCGGCTACAAAGATAGAGTCTTTCTGAGGGTTATTTCCTCTTGTCAAACACCAAAAAGTTCAACTTTTAATATTGCCCCAGTTGTGATACCTCCTTTCCAAGAAGCTTTCAGTCTTTACTCAAATCACAACTAAACTCGAAGGCACATGGTGTAGAGGAGGAGCTTGAAGGCGTTAAATAAATTCTATCCCTTCTGGCCACCACTCTTGCCCAAAGCCCAGGCTGGCAGCCTTTGCCAGGGCTCCTACTACCTTTTCTTCTTATCAAGTGCATGTAAAGATTGGGAAGGAGGCCTTCACTTAAGGGTCTCTGCAGCCATGTAGGTGGGTTTCTTCCCCCCACCAAAATGGCGTGATGAAGTTTAACTTCCCAAACTCTTCTCAAGGACTGCCTGCAAAGTTAGTTTCTAGCCTCAGTGGACACCCAGCTCCTTACATTATGGTCACAAAGACATTCTCCTTGGGGATTTGTTTCTCTCTCCTCTAAGGACTCCATGCTCCTCTGCCCATCCAGCCTCTACTGTCTCTTTCACTTATCCTTTTCTTCCTCCTTTCTGCCTTCTGGACAGACAACAGGGTTTATAGAAAATGAACTGGGCAGGTGTCATGGTGAAGTACTGGCCTCTTCCAAGGGCGTCACTGTGGAAGCAGAATAATGCATCTGTTTTCTTCTATCCCATATGCTTAGGAGAGTGGTTGGTTGAGAGCAAGCCCTCAAATCCTTAGGAAATCCGGAGACAGCCTCTGGAACATATTCACTCTGCTCCCAAGATGACATGCAAAGCAACTTCCAGACTCAGTGGGCAGAAGAGACATCTGGATGGAACCCATGGCAGCAACCACAACCAGCCTGCATGAAGCATCCCTTCGAGGTGCAGAGGCTACGTCTGCAGCAAGAGCTGCTCACAGACACCTCCCCATCCCACTGGTGGAATTGGCTCATTCACTTGCGGCTCTCTCCATTTCCAGGCTGATCAGGTAAATACCTTAAAGTAAACACCTTGCAGCATGTCTTCACTTCTGAGCACCGACAGGAAAATGATAGCTGTGGGAAGCCTAATGGTCGGTTACGAGCTTCTGACATGTAGAGTTGCCATGGAGGTGTTTGGAGACACAGGAAAAATGTTCATGCTCAATGTCCAGCTGTTTGGTGGCTTCTGACATGCCAGAGGCATGTCTCTGAGGCTCAGAAATGCCTCACATGACTTTGGATGGCTCACAGGTGTAGCTGCAGTACCCTCTTCTGTTTTGGGGGCTGTCCTCTTAAGAGCATAACTTATCTTCTGGTGGCTCATGTGGAGAGGATCAATGTCAGGAAAAAACAGTTTGTTTCCTTTGTATTTTAAGATTTCCTATTGTTGGCATCCTTCCGCGAGGATGGCTTTATCTCAGGGCAGAAGCCAGGAAGTCGATTGTGTTGGCTGGAACGTCCTCCTAGACCAGGCTTGGCTAGCGCTGTGGACAGCTCAGCTGGAGCTTGGCTCTTTCTGGTCTGTTTGCCCAAGGCCAGCACAAGCTTTGCCCAGAGCCCACCCTTGGGAGCCCCAGATGCTCACAAGCTTTCCACCATGTTTGTGAAATATACTGTGTCTTCTTCAGATGGGAAGATTGCCCTTCCTCTTACTCTGAATCCTCTAATCCTTCTCCAGTTTCTATTTCTGCAGCTGTGTTAGCCAGAAGTGGGCAAACTCTAATATTTATGTCCTTTAAGCAAACAAGATCTTTTGTTTTGTTACTAACAATAGAACAGGTGACAATGTGAGTGTCTGGGGGATCTCTGTGGCCCTTATACAGAAGATGGATGGGTGATGGGTATAACTAACATGACCATCTCACTTTATTCTCCAGATTCAGTTACCAGATTTCACTCTTATTAAAATAGCTCAGAAAGATTGCTTTCATTTCTTATTTGGCTTAGTTTGTAAAATATGATTATTTTCCCTCAAATACAACAGTTCTTACATGAAAAATTTTGCCTCTTAGAATGTTATCTTACACATTGTTCGATAATTTTTGTTATAAAAATGAAGAATAAAGAATGTATTAGTGCATGCATTTTCATCATCTAGAATTATTAAATGATTTCTAGTATATTCTAGCCTTTTCTCTTCTCTTTCTTTTTTACTTTTCAAGTAAAACATCACGGCTGTAGCACAAATTTGCTCCCACCGTCACCCTCGGTTCCACCAACCTTTGTCCGATGAGTCTGATGGGCCTGGGGTGTATAATTTAAGTGCATTTTTATATTTTACATGTAATATATGTTCATGAGGTATGGAGTACATTTAATGTATATTTTGTTTTCACAGAATAAAAATGTGTGTATAAAGTATACATATCAAAAGTTACGACTCAGAAAACTTCTGTACAATAAACATATCAATGCACACATCACACAGATTTTTAAAAAATCAGTATTACTAGCACTTCACTTTCATATTGTAACATTCTAACATTAATTTTCATTGTTTTTGAATTTCATACAATGAAGTATTTTGTATCTGTCTTCTTTAACTCAGCACAGGTAAAATTAATATTTGCCTTTGTATCTGTCTGTAGTTCATTTGTTTCCATTGCTGTGGATTCAGACCTGTGACTATACTCCAATTTATTTATCCAGTGAACACTGATGAACAGTCAGCTAGGAACTTTCCTGGGAACAGCTTTTGGTATACACATAGGCATTTCTACTAACTATCTATTAAAGATTAGAGCTATTGTTCCACATGATATGATTATGAGTCTTAGTAATCATCGCCAAACTATTTATAGAACACTAATGGCAATCTACATTTCCATGCGTTTAGAGTTTACTAGTATAAGGGCTGGCCAGATAGTTCAGTGGACTAAAGCACCTGCTTAGGCAGAGTGTAGTGGCCAGGGTTCAATTCCCAGCATGCCATACTGGCCCTGCCCCTGGGGCACGCTGAGACTGCGATTGAGATTGGGCATGGTGGTGCACACCTGTAATCATAGCACATGGGAGGCTGAGAACAGGAGGATCACTATAAGTCGGCTCTGCGTAGTGAGACCCTGTAGACCTTGTATTAAATACATTTTAAAAAATGAAGTTTACTAGTCTATTATACAAAAGTTAGAATATGAAATAGTATCCTATCTAGTTCTCCTTATTTCTTTCCCATTTTTAATGACTCATTCACATTGACATATACTTTTATAACTGTAAACTACTATGACTATCCTATTATAAATAAATATCACATTTTCTTAATTAACTTACCTATTGCTGTATGTTAGTTTCCTCATACCATTTTACTTTATCCTGAGAATGCTGCATTTAGCTTCATGCTACAAGTTCAAAGGCCATTCTTTATGTGAGCATTTTCCTAATGTGCCTACTAATAAAAATCATCTTCTTAAATGTAAGTTGCTTATGAAATATCCAAATTCCGAGCATTTCCAGGATGATTTGGACTCAGCAGGTCAGGGATATTTACTATAACAAAATGTAGTAACTAGTGCTGGGTACTTTATAAGGACAAGACGTTTGGTTAGCCCATAGTTCTGAAGATCTAAGAGGGTGGTACCGGTATGTTGGCTTCTGGTGAAGGCCTCATGACAGTATCACATGGCAGAAGTAACCTGGTAAGCATGTAACCACCTGCTCCCCCACTGCTCCTGAGAGATCTGACCCACATCTGTGAGATAGGCACTGATCCCTTCCCAGGGTGGTGCCCCCCGTGACCTAGCTACCTCCCACTAGGCCTCACCATCTAAAAGTTTCACAACGCCTCCATCTGCTGTATGGGGACCAGACCCCCTCCAGCACATGAACCTTTGAGAGACAAACTAAATCCAAACCACAGTAGATGTGCGCCAGGCCTCTTTGTGCTTAACCACATTCTAGGAACTCTTAGAATCAAGGGGGGTTGGAAAGTGCTGCCTGGGGTTCTACGCTCAGAAATGGAATTGTTCATTTCCAACTTTACTACATTTTCAGTTTTACCAGATACTTCCTTACTGCTTTCTGAAAGGACTGTTTCTTTGAATTGTCACAGCAGTATTGTATAATAGGTATTATTTTCCCCACACCTTTAATTTTTGCTATCAAAGTCTTAAATATTTTTACCAATGTGATGATTGATAAGTGGTATTTCTGTTTGGAGTTATATTTCTCTGATTACTATGGATGATAATATTGACTACCACTTTCTGTGTCACCCAAGTAGTTACTTATATTAATTCATTTTATTCTCCAAATCTGAGAGGATGGGGAGATATTTTACATATTAACTCTCCCCAAATTTGAGTGTACCTACTTGCCTGGGGGGTATGTCACCCATAGAGTGCCTGACTCAGTTCATCGGTTGGGGGGATCCATGGTTTGCATTTCTCACAAATATCCAAGTAATGCTGTTGCTTTTGGGGGTGAGGTGCAGGGTGGGAGGGAGAGACTGCAGTCAAGAACAGCTCTTCTGTGCTACTTGGTTAATTGGTGTTGGGTGCTAGTGTAGTCATTTGATCATGAGCCAGAATCTTGTTTCATTGGAAAGTTCAATTCAATTTCTAAACTAATTTCTATATGAATTCATCCCTTAGAGAGAATATGAAACAGGCTCTCAATATGTAGTCCACGCTGGCCTTGAACTCATAGCAATCCTCTCAGCTCAGCCATCCAAGTGTTGGGGGTCTGCACATGCATGCCGTACCCAGTTCATCTCTTCTTCATTTCCTTATTCAGCACTAGTTTTTCACTCACTCTTACAGATAACATTTGATGATAAGTGGAACACAGTCATTGTCCTTTAAATACTGAGAGACTTCAATCAAGAACCAGGGAATCTTTTTTAAAAAGTTATTAGCTCTTCTAAAAAGAAGTGAAGTTTTGTAAAAAATAGTAAGAAACTTTAAGTAGAAAATTTTTAATGCCAACTCAAGAAAATGACTTTGATAACTAAGTATCCTGCAGGCTTATGTGTGGGGCTTTCTGAATTCAGCTACTTAGACTGGAGGGCAAATGAAGACCACTCCACAGCCTCTGGCCAGTCAGATGGAATCCTGCTTGAAAACGAGAATAAATGTAAAGCCCTGTGTTTGAGTTTTTAAAGAAATCAATAACTCAACTGGGAGCTTTATTTGCCTTCTTTCCAATACTCATATACATCAAAACAATTTATTTAGCATTCTGAGGATACATTTAACAATGAGTTTAGTTAGAAAATTAGCCGGAAAGTAGTATTGCTCAAAGTTAGATTTCTATAGATTCTGCATGTGTGTGCTCACATGCATGTATCTGTTCTATGTACAGTTAAGTAGTTACTATGTTTTACTTTGAACATTTTTCTTGGTGAAGTTCTCACAGTCATGTTTTCTGGTAGTGTTTTCAAAGTGTGCTCTGTGGACCACCAGAATTAGCACCACCTGTTAAACTTTCTAAAGACATGTATTTCTGCATCTTTTTTTTTTTTTTGGCTGGCTCAGGCTGCCTAAGGGAAGGTCTGGAAAGGCATGTGGAGCTGGGGAGAGAACTGCAATATGCTGCTCCTGACTGCATTTGCATAAGCAGGCACTTAAACAACTGAGTTAACCGGCAGGCCCCTACATTTTTTCTTAAACTTCCTGAAGCAAAATCTCTGGAAATAGAACCCAGAATCTGCCCTGTGCGTACGTATGTGCACAGCTGTAGGTATGATCTTAGCACACGTCACAGTGTGACCTCGTCCACCCTGTTTGCCTGATCTGGCACCATGAAATTTCTGACTGATCTCCAAAGTCAAAATGATCATTTAATGTAAATATATTGGATCAATTTAGGGGGTTGAGGCAGCCATGACAGTGCAAATAAAGACATTCATGAAAGAAAATTTCAGAAAGGTTACTCACCTCACAATTATTTTCTTAATTTCTTTAAAACATGCCAAATATATTCTTTCCCTCCTACTTGGTCATGTTTTGGGGAACATAGACTTGCTATTAACTATGACCATGGAAAACCTTTCTACCTCTTTTCCTTTTTGCTTTACTTACCGGGGAGTCTCACAGTCAGGGTCAACTATGGTTAAGCACCCAGGCATTATGGAAAATTGTTGTGCTCCACCTTTCCTCTTGGATTCATCTTTTTTTCCCCAGAGTCCTTTGCTTTTTTTTTCTGTAAAGCTACCTCATACACTATTGCTGGTGGTTTTAGGAACTGAACTGAGGACCTCCTGCTAAGCAAGTGCTCTACCACTGAGCAATACTTCCACCTATTTTTATTTTGTTTTGAGACAGGGTCTTAATAAGTTGCCCAGAATAGCACTATATTGGCCATTTTCCTGGCTCAGAATCCTCAGTAGGTGGAATTACAGATGTGCACAACCACTATTGGCTACCCCACCTCAAATACTTTTGTTGGGAGTGAGGTAAAATAAACAATTAAAAGTAATATTTATATTGTTTACAGGCTGATATTACTTAAAATGCCCTACTTATTGTTGTAAAAGAGTAAGAAATGATGTGAAAACCAAGGAGAAAACACTTGGGATAGTAGGATCTATATTCTTACTTCTTTTTCTTTTTTTTTAAATTAATTTTAATGAGAAAGAAATAGCGAGGGCTACAAGGAAAGCCAACATTTTGGCCCTAACCTTCTAAGGTCAATTAAGACTCAGGACATATGAGAACTTGTACTGTAACGTCATGTACC
>NW_004524822.1:564654-567538 GCF_000260255.1 Octodon degus | reverse complement strand
TATGATTTATATTCTTCTAACACATTCATTTTTATCATCTGGGGACTAGAGATAAAAATACCAACCATATGAGGAGACCAATCAATGAGGCTACTCTTTATCTAAGTAAGTATTTTGTAGTATTTTCCATTCATAGCTATTAGGTATGATTAAAATATGTGATGATTTATAGGGAGCCCTTCCCAGTCCTCATCATGGTCTGGAAAGTTAATGTTTATAATCCCATGGAAAAGCTATAGGAATCCTAGCAAGTTAATTCCAATCTACTACCACCTGTCCAATGCATGGCAAAACTCAAGACACTAAGACATATTTGTAGTTGTGGGGATCTAGGAAGTCCTAAGTCCAGCTATGGTGATGGCTAACTAGAACAAAGTTAGTGAATGACCTTGGACTAACCCCAAGTTTTATTAATTTATGAAGAGGAGAGTGGCTTGAGGATGAGTGGCTGTGAGAATGGTGGGAAGCCGATGAGTGCGGCGAGCTGGGCGAGGTAGGAGGCCTGAGATCCCCTCTGCAACATGCAGAGAGAAGGATATGCAGAAAGAGTCATCTGCATACACAGTTCAAGGTAGTATCTAGTGCTCTGGTGTGCTTCAGCTCTGCTGTGTAATTTGTGTGCCCTGGGAAGTTGTAGCCTCTCATCGTGAGGCCCGATCCCTGCCCACAGCATGGAGCCTGGCTCACCCTTCCTCCAGCTCCCACATGTTTGGGTGCTACGGGGTAGGGCAACACTGACCTGTCACCATGCTTCAGCACCTTGGCTTTGCATTGCTTAAAGCCAATTAGGGGATAAGGAAAAGTCCTAGCTGGCTCTGTACGTACTGATACATGGAAGTAAGACTAGATTTAGCCCAAACAGATAATTGCTCTTCTTTCAAAGAGAGTAGTCGAGGTGGTCCTTCACAGTGAGTGTTTAAATTTTTAAAAAAATTATTAGAGTGAAAGATACATTGCTGTGAGTCTTCCTCAGAATACTCCCACTTTCTTCAAACATGTCCCACTTGAACATCCTGTATCTCACTTTGATTTGAAGCAGCTCTGGAAGTGTCCCTTTCCTTATTAAAAAAAATTATTTATTTATTTATTTGGTACAGGATCTTGGTGCCCAAGTCAGACTTGTAGTGAGCCTTCTGTCTCAGTTTCCCCAGTGTTTGGAATACAGGCTGTGCTGCCACAACCAGTTTCAGTGGCCGGCATAGCATGTGGTACCGGGGATCAAACCCCGGTCTTTGTGTTTGGGTCTTTGTGCTTGCCAGGCAGGCGCTTAGACTGCTGAGCTATCCCCCAGCCTCTTGGAGTCCTCTTTCATGAATGTCTCTAGTTGTAGTTGTGACTGCTTCAGTATCCTGAATTGATTCAAAACATTTACCTTTCATGATCATTTTGATTTTAGGGAGGAGCCAGAAATTACAGTTCCAGATCTGGTGAACAAGGTGGGTGAGGGAAGACTGCAGTATTTTTATGAGCTCGCTTTTGTATTGGATAGCACTTGGCAGCAGCCTTCCCTGTAATTTTTATCACAGTGCATAAAGACATTCATGAAAGAGGACTTTCAGAACTGCTCCAGAAAGTGGCAAGAGCAGTGGGACAAGAGTATTTGGAGGGAGGGGCAGTATTTTCATGGAGATTAATGGCAGTGTGTCTCTTAATGTAATATATATTTTGAATACATTTAAGCAATCACTGTATTTTCTGTCATGCCTCATATAGCTATGAGTTGGATGTCTGTATCCCTTTGAAATTTCTATATCAACATGCTCCCTCCTATGTAACTATATTTAGTGACAGAGACTTTACAAAAGCCCTTAACGTTAAATACAGCTGCAAGGGTAGAACCCTGCTTGGACAGGGTCAGTGTCCTCAGAAGACACACCAGAGGCCTGGCTCTCTTTCCACCCTGTGTGAACAATCAGAGGGCAGCCACCTGCAGGCCAGGAAGGAAGCTCTCGTGGGAATATGACTCTGTGGACACCTAGATTATGGGCTTTCAGCCTCCAGAGCTGTGAGAAAATAAATGTCTAGTATCAAAGCCACCCAGGCTGTGGTGTGTTATAATGGAGAACAAGCAGACTAATACATATGTTTAACAATAGACAAGGAAGTAGGAGAGAAAAATAATATCAGGTCCTGATTATTGAATTTCACTTTCATCTTTTGTCAAAAGAGTTAGGCACTTACTGAAAGAAAGGAAAAAAAACTAGGAGAGGAAAATGTGCTATTTTCAAAAACTTCTAGGAGCTTTGGGTTAAAGTGCATGGAAATTCACTATTTTTCCATATCCAGGAAATAGAAATATGATAAACCTGGGGTTTCTGTTCAGCAACCCACAGTCCTAACCTAGCCTCCTGCTTTAGTTCAAGAGGTCCTGCTTTTGGCTTTTCCAAGTCTACTTAGGTATCTGTCTACCCTAAGTGTCAAAAAGTCAAGATGCATCTGGAGAGATGCCTGCCTGGAGTTGATTGCATGCTTCTGTTTGTTCATTCATTTCTGTGGTCCTGGGATGGAATCCAAAGTTCTGCCTGTGCTAGGCAAATGCTCTTTCCTTGAGCTACAGTCCCTTCCTGAACTCTCTTCTTTCTACACTGCTATGGAGGCCAGCACGAGGAAGTGGGTCCTGTACTAACTCCTCCATGATGGCGGGGTGTCATTTCTGAGGGCTGGCTTCTTAGGTCACTGCCAATGTAGCAACCCAGCTGGGCCAGCCAATCAGGTGTCTGCATCAGTCCCAGGTTTGGAGCCTGTATCTGCAGTCACAGTTGCACCGAGATGGGTGGGAAAGCCACCACTTTGGCCCTCTACCCTAGACATTGAAATTCTTTTTTCTTTCTTTCTTTCTTTCTTTCTTTCTTTCTTTCTTTCTTTCTTTCTTTCTTTCTTTCTT
>NW_004524822.1:536302-564554 GCF_000260255.1 Octodon degus | reverse complement strand
AAAGGGAGTCCACTTTGCTAAGGGCTCCACCACACACGAAGGAGACCATCACCTGTTTGCTTGTGCATTTTATTAAAAACATAGGAGCATTTTATATTACATTTGTTTTCTTTTTGTTTTTTAAGTACTATTTTACTTTTCCACTTTATTTTTTATTTGTTCATTAATTTTATGTATTTGGTACAGGGTCTCACTACACAGATCAGATTCACAGTGATCATCCTGTTTTCAGCCTCCCAAGCGCTGGGTTTATAGGAGCATGCCACCAGGCCCAGTCTCTGAAATTCTTTTTAACAAGGAGACCAGGGCCATGTAATGGACAGAGAAGTTTCTTCCAGAAGCCATATAAATAACTTTAGATGACCTAGAGTTCTTGTTTCTGTTTCATAGTTAGTTGACCTTCTCCCCATGTGGGAATTGTACTTACTTCTTCTCACCTCCCCCACCATCACCACTGTCCCCAGGTGAGTTGGAGAAGGGGCTGTGGTGGCTGGAGAACCCTGGCTGTGAAAGTCTGTGCCTCACATCCCTTCTCTGAAGATCCTGTGACAGTACTAGAGGCTGAAGAGGCCTGGGAGGGAAAGAACTGAGAACTAAGGTTTGCAGCAGAAAAGAGTGTTGCCTTCAGAAGGGATCCAGCTTTCCACTTGCATTAGCAATATCTCTCCAGTGGATTCTAACTGTTTCCAGGATCCCAAACTGTACTATCCTTCATAAATGTAGGGGTCAGCTCTTAATTACTAACTTTGCCACTTAGTCAGACCTTCTGTTTGTGGTCTATCTTATTTAATCTCAGTTTCAACATCTGCTTAGAAAGCTTGTCGCTTGGACCTCTTTCATACTTCCTGCTGCTCTCAGATTCCAGGACCTTAATCTCCACTCCTCCACACCCACACCAATTAGTATGACAAGGGCCAGACACTGTATCAAGCCCTTTACTTGTGTAGTTCATATGTTCTTCACAATAAATGCATGAAAGGTACTATACTTTTCCAAGTTTTATGAACAAGGGAAGAGGCTTGGGGTGTGACTTTTCCAAGCCCTGGAATGAGGTATCTCTCCCATGCCCTCCATGATGGCAGAGGGGCTGCTTTTCTCTGGGTTCTTAGCTCTTCTCTGCCTGTAACATCACCTTAACCTCTCCTCTACCACTCATCCTTCCCTGAGAAGTCAAGGGTAAGATATATTTCTCCTTTGATCTAAAACAAACCTATACCTTTGTACTGATTCCATCAATTTTGTAAGATTCTTCCTCCTCTTCCCTTTTTTGTATTTTTAATCTTTCTCTACTCTTTTCTTTTAATGGAAAAGATTTTGTCTGTTTACCCCTTGTGCAAAATAATAGTTCTTCACACAATTCTGGTTGCCAGCTGAGTTGAGGAATCAGATCAGACTTCCCCATGAGGTCAACATTGAACCTAACCACTGAATTTGATTCAGTTCTCATCCAGTTTGGTTTGCAAACAGAATCATGGAAGGCATAAGGTCCTGAACAGAAGTACCACCATGCTAGAGTTGAGCAGGAAGTCCCTTCCAGTGACAGATAGGGAGACAGCTGACTTCACAAAGCACAGACACTGAGGAGGGAGATGAGATTGGAGTAAGTATTGCAGGAATCTGGGAGATGTACCGAGTGTAAAGAGTTCAGCGGAACAACAGGCATTCCTCACTGGAGAGAAAGGATAAGTCTGGGAGAATGTCTGCAGGCAGGAGTGGGAAAGGCACACCAGGCTTAGGGTGCATGATCAGAAAGGACACAGAGGAAAGGGAGCCTAGGGTGTTTGGCAGAGTACTTGCCTGTTGGAGTGGACACATGAAACACTGGCAGAGTAGAGGAAGAGAAGGCTGTGGAGAACTGTGAATGCCATCTGAGGATAATATGTTGAGAGTAAGGGACCGGAACGAGACCTTGTGAGAATGTGAGAGAGACTGTCCTAGGGCAGTTCAGGATGTGCTGCACCGTGGCTATAGGAAGGTGGGAAGGCCAAGTAAGAGGCTACAGCAATGATCTGGCCAAGAACTGCTAGGTTCCTGCTGGGCTCCTGAGTGCCCTGGTCTTAAACAATAGCAATCAATATGGAACAAGTAAGTGCTTAAGAGACATTGGGGAAGTGAAGATCACTAGTATTTTTGATAAAGAAGAGGGGACCATCAAGTGTATATTTATACCTGAGCTTGAGTAATTAAAAAAATGATATCTTTAGCAGAAAAAGAAAGCCACAGAGAAGAGTGGATTTGGATGATGTGATGGTTTTTATTAACAAACAAATAAAATGCCTAAAAGGAACATGTGCTTAGTGAGGGGCTTTTGGAACATGATCAGATTAGGACATTTCTCACCACATAAATGGTTGGTCCATTCATGAGTTCTTAGCTCAGTGTGCTCAGGAGGTGGGGTCTGGTTGGAAGAAGCCAATCACTGTGGATGTGCTCCAGTCCTAGGCCTCTGCTTCTCTCTGGCTCTTTCCCTCTCACTCTGCTTCCTGGCTGTCACAAAGCAAGCATCTCCCCTCCTCCTCCACACCCTCCCACCATGCTGCTTCCGCCCAACATAGGCTAAAAGCCATAGCACTAGCTGATGATAGGTGAAACTTCTGAAACGGTGAGGCAAAGGGAACATTTCCTCCCTTAGGTTGTGGGTAGCAGATCTGTGTTCCAGCAATAGAAAGGCAGTGAATACAGAGGAGCAGTTCATGAGTTTACTTCCAAATATGTTGACGTTTAGGTGTCAGTGGGACATCCATGCAGAAACCAGATCCAAAAGGCATGTTGGAATCTGGCTTGTAGCTCTGGGAGCCACAGCTGGAAATTCACAACTGGGAGAATTTTGTGTGTAGGTGAAGCTCATAGAAAGCATGGAGCTCAGTAAGTGAGGGCATGAAATTGGCCATGAACTGTGTCACAGAATTCCTTTAACCAAACTCTATTTTGGCTTGTGGTAGGTGCTCAAACATAGGCAATGAATGAATACAGGATGAGCTGTTCAGTGCTATGGTTTGGATGTGGTTCTTATGCTATAGGCTTATTCCCTAGGGTGGCCATGTTGGAGCTGAAGAACCTTTCAGACCTGGTCCAGTGGAAGGTAGTTGGGACTTGGGGATGCTATACCCTTGAATGTGTAGTGCTGTTTTACGGGTCAAAGTCAGTACAGAAGGAGTGGATTAGTTCCCATGAGAGGGGTTATGCTCTGGTTTGTGTCTGAATGTCCCCCCATTGCCTCATGTGGTCAAGGGAGGCAGGCTTTTCAGAGGAGACTAAATCTACAGTTGGTGATTGATTCATCATCCAGTGCTAGGGTTAAGGGTGTACAGCCTGCATACGATGCAAGGGGCTTAAAGAGACTTGTTCTCTCCTCCTTTTTCAATGCTTCTGATGTCTTCTTCCAATCTGAACAGTTTCCCCTCTGCTAACCATCCTGCCTTGGAGCCAGCCAACTATGGACTAACATCTCTACAAACTAAGCTTAATAACCTTTTCCTCTTTTGATTTTGGGCATCAGGTGTTTTGTCTCAGCAAGGATAGAAAAATAATTAACACAGGTAGCTAGAAACTGAGCCCTAAACTGGCCAAATAGTTCAGTGGATTAATGTGCCTGCAAGGAGGTGCAGGGGACAGGGGTTTGATCCCTGGGCCTGCCATGCTGCCCCCCCCCCAGGGCGCACTGAGCCAGCGATTGAGACTGGGCATGGTGACGCATGCTTCTAATCCCAGCTCTTGGGAGGCTGTAAACAGGAGAATCACTACGAGTGTGATCTAGTAGTGAGACCTTGAACACCCTGTAGATGCTTCCCTAAAATATAGAAAGAAAAAAGAAAGAAAGAAAGAAAGAAAGAAAGAAAGAAAGAAAGAAAGAAACTAAGCCCACTAACAAGTCATGCCTCTTTTGCATGTGGCCTTTCTCTTCTCCACCATCTTGTGATTCAGCCAGGGAGCTCCTGCAGGAGGCCCGTGCTATGTTTTTTTCGGGGGTGGCTCTCCAGCCCCTAGAATCATGAGCCCGATGAACATCTTTTCTTTATAAATTACCCAGCCTCACACATTTTAATATAGTCACACAAAATTTACTAAAATACTCAATATATGTTGCTGAATTAATGAAAGAAGGAAATTTTTTTTTAAATGATGAAGTTGGGAAATTTGTGAAATTCTATGCAGGTGAGTGAAAAGAGAGTAAAGATGAGAGGACACCACTAGAAGCATTAACACATTTCTACAAAAGTCCATCAACAATTTGAAGACATCTTTGGTAGAAAAATAGGACGGCTGCACCGTGCGCAGGCCTGCTTACTCACACAGAGTAGCCACTGTGCCTTCCACCGTCCCCGCCCCCGGGATTTCTGGGACTCGCCGATCTCTGGCTCATGAACCTCTGTTTCCTGGCTGCGGTTGGGTTCTGGGTCATCTTTTGTTTCATTCAGTTTCCAGTGAGAAGATCCCCTTGGACGCTGGCTCTTAGCTGGGAAGTGGAAACTATTTGTGCTGCCATGGAGGAAGCTTTCTGCGTCTGGCAGGGTCTCTGGGCTGGAAGCAGCATAAAGAGAATATTAGGAAATAATCAAGCAGGCTGCGGTCTTGATGGGTTTCATTGTTAGTATTCCAGTTACTGGGAGGATGTCTAAGGCGCTTCCTGGTTTATTGCCTTGGAAATTAAAAAGAAAAAAAATTATACAACACTTTGTGTAGCTCAAATTTATCAGCACAGCACCCCAGCAAGACGGCCTGCGTCCTGATCCGTGAGCGCTGCAGGATGGCAGGGCCGATAAACGTGGTGTGTGGGGACGGTTCCCATTTGCAGGCTGCTCTGCTGGCGCAGGCTCGCAGTGGCAGACAAAGCCTGTTCTGTGCTTCCCGAAGCACCCTGGCTGCACTTTCAAGGGTTTTCTTTTCCCTAGAAGCCTGCTGTAGGAATTCTTAAACTTTTCCTTCAGGAAAATAAAGAAATGGCCACTGTTTTGTGGCATTTCATATAGTGAGGGGCCATCTGCATTTGATTACTTAAAATGTTTGCATACTTGAAGGGGAAACACAGATACCTACGTGCGTTATGCTCCAAGGATGGAGAGTGCCCCTTCAGCTCCAAATCCCAAGCGTTAGAGTCACTGAAATCCTACCGGGATAAAATCTAAGGCTGGTACTCCCTCATTCCCCCTACTCTTGCTCCTTCTCTCTCTTCCGGTGCACTGTGACCCGATACACTCTGAAGACCTCCAGGCTGGGATGTGACCTAGAGGCCGATGCCTCATACACAGACACTCCCCATCATTTTAGAAAGTTCCAACTCACAGTGAATTAAAATCCACCTCCCTAGGCTGCCTTTCATACTTCTTCCACATAGTCCTTTAAATACTTGGAGCAAGCTAGTGTGTCTCCATTTGCCAAGCTAAATATCTTCAGATGTTTCTCATTGGTCCTGATCACCAAGGAAGATTAAAGAGACATGAGTCCTCCCTCTTTCTCTTCCTCCCACTCCTTTTTTTCTCTCCCCAAAATATTTCTGCATCTATGTGCCAGAAACTGTGTAAGACACCCTTTTTTTTTCTAGTGTACAATTGGAGCACTTGTGTATCAAAAGGAAAAGCAGAATGTACACACTGGCTGTGTGAGGTCATGAAAGAATAGATGTGGGAGTTAATCTGTTGATTTGCGCTGTGGGATCTTTTCAGTCTTCTTAACTGAGGTGAACATTCATTTCTCTGTTCATGATACAGAGTCAATAATCCATCTCCTTAATAACAATAAGCTTGTCTTCTGGATGGTTAACAACCTAAGTTTGCAGACCAAAATTAGAGAAAAAGGAGGGCTGCAAGGAAAGCCAACATTTTGGCACTAACCTTCTAAGGTCAATTAAGACTCAGGACATATAAGAAATTGTTCTGTAACGTCATGTAACTCGGAAGTGTCCCAAGATTTCTGATCAAGAAGATTATGGGGCCAAAGAGGAAAGTGATGGATGATGTAGAGTGTGCCTAAGGAGAGTCACATGGAGAGAAAACACTCTCTCAGGCTTTCACAGAGAGCACATTGGCCAAGCAACGGCCGTGACTCATCCACATGGCTGACACTGACAAAGGTTCTACAATCTGAGGTACAGGATCTCAGGATAAATGCTGAGGGGATTTCACTGACCTTATCAGACCCAAAAGCTACAACTCTTGTTGCATAGCTCCTGCTTTACCTTGGTCTTATCCATCCAGTAGAAAAGTATGAAGACGAAATATAGGAAGTAAAGCCATGCTGTTATGTTGAGCTGTTGGGGACTCAGGTCAATAATTTCTGACATTGCCAGTCAAGCGGAAGACCCAATACTATTAAGGGCTACTGGACTCTTTTAGAATATTTTGCTGAGTTTACATACCTATAATATTCAAATAACGGAACTTAACAAAAAAAGGGTATACAGATGAATGTCTATTTTGTATCTGTGTATTCAAAATGGTTATCATAGATATATAGTTATATTCTCTTAATGAAAGAGTGATTTGTTCTAATGGTGTTTGTAAATAGGATATCATGTCTGCATCTTGTACAGCAATTAACCACTAGGAAGAATGTATGCAATGTGTTAATTATTGAAACTGTCCTACCAATTTGATTTGGAATTGTCTCATTGCTATTTGTTTATCAATAAAATTATGGAAAAAATAATTCTGGAAAAAGAAAAAAAAAAAGAAAGAAAAACATGGAAAATTGAGTTCAATCCCTGGTTCCACCAAAAAAAAAAATAGATAAAATAAAATTGAAAAACATGGAAATTGAAGAAAAATTCAACTGGTAAACAACTAAGAGTTGTAAAGCTATTGTTAAGCCTTCCAGAATGATTTCTGAAACTGTATAGTCTCAAATGAGATGCACAGAGCATAACTCTGTGTATAAAGTTGAATTTGCATAATGAGGTCACCGATAGTTGTTTTTTAATGACTTGAGAAATAGGACTTGACCTGGTAATTGTTGAAATACTAGAATAAATATATATTTTTAAGAAAAATAGCCCTATATGTGTAAAGAAAATTATAAAAAAACAACATGAGTTCAATTTCTAAAAAAATAATAATAATAAAAAATTTTAAAAAATAAAAATAATAATAATCCGTCTCCTGCAGGAATGGAGATCCTGTGTGCAGATTCCCTGGAGCATCACTGTAGCTGAGCAAGAACTCTGTCACTGAGGGTTTTCACTCAGTATACCATGCTGTAGATCAGAGAAGTGCACAAGATAATCCTGAGCCTTGAGGCATATCAGCTACAAACCCACCCATCTGTGAGCTTGTTCAGCATGTCTTATGTGTTTTTATTTAAGTTATTGACAGAAATGTTGACCAGGATATGCCCTGAGACTCTTTCCAAGGATGCCACCTTCTCACACCCTTGTTTTGTTAATTAGTATTATTTGGGGTGAGGAATCTTGGACTTGCTATAAATAGATCTGTACTCTTTCTGGTCTATATTTCCCCATCTCTTGCAGAAGGATATTTTGAGAGCTTTTATCATTTGCCATACTGAAATCCAGATAGCCCATATCTGTAGCATTCTCTGATGAGCCTTTATTTATCTCCCATGCATTCTCTCCTGGAAGGTAAGCCCTCCTGGGAGGACAGATGCGTTGCATTTACTCTGGACTGTCTGTGGCCTACCAGACCCCTTCTTGCTGGACTCAGGGGTGTGGGAAAGTTGCCAGATCTTGGGAAGAGTGAAGGAAGGCACTAGTACAAGTGTGAAAAGATTGCAGCCACAGCCATGGAGAATGAAAATATGTTTTATAGTCTCAGCAGATGCATGTAGAAGTGGACCCATAAGTGTATGCACATTTTACATCGAGAAGCAAACATGCACATTCACATAGATGCTCCTTAATTCCCCTTCTGTTCTGAGAAGTACCAAACCCTACAAGTGCCCAGTGTAACTTACATTCTTCTCCCTAATCCCAGCAGGCAAGGGGACAGGCAGTATTACTGAGGCAGACATTCACGTTCACACCAAGCCTAAGATTCCCACGGAAGGTAAAACAGCAGCTGGAATTTATGGAGTACATACCACTTATCATGTGCTGGCTGCTGTGCATTATCTCATGATCCTCACCGCAACCCTAGCAGGGCAGGACCATCTTATCCCTACTTATAGCTGGGGGAGCTGAGTCTCTGTGAGGCCAGGCAATTTGCTTAAATGAACACAGCAATCCGGGGAACAGAACAAGGGTGCTTGGGCTCTGCTTAACTCTACAGCTTTTAATATTTAGGCAAATGATGCATCCTAGTCTTGATTTATTATTTGACAATCATAGTTATGCTCATAGGAGTTCTAAAATCACTGGGCTGAGGAGATAGCTCAGTAGAACAAGTGCTTGCCTGGCAAGATCAAGGTCCTAAGTTCAATACCTGGTATTGAAAAAAAAAAAAAAAAGAAAGTAAGTAAGAAAGAAAAAAGATGTTAAAATCAGCCTCACAAGGTGGTGTTCCCGGGTCCTTTTTGGCTCTGTTCTACCATACTCTGGCATGATATTGTGTGCTGCCATGAGTTCTCCTGCATGGCCTCAGGACAGTGGCTGTGACCCAATAATCAGGAGTGGACCCCTGCAGCTCAACAGTGGCTCACACCCAAAGAGACATCTGCTCTCTTAAATTCCTACTGCTAGCAAAGGCACCCTCAAAACTGTTTGGAAATGGGCGGTGGTGTCTTGGACAGCTTCAGTTGGGGCTGAATCTCATTACTGACAGAACTGTGACCTTTCAACAGAATACGGAAAATGCCATTGAAATAATATGCAAAAATGATGTCAGTGCTGTGATATGGGAGGGAAAGATGGCCCATGTAGGGCATTTATTTTAATGATTTCACCACCACTTGTTATGTGGTTTGAATTAAATAGAAGCCTTTGAGTCTAAACTCTACAAGTGGTCTCTCAAAAACATTCTCTTGTTTTGTCTGCTGTCATTTAGCATAGGATCTGCTGCATCTCCTGGCTGAATATGATTTCTTTGTTCTGATGTCTTAACCTTAGAAATAGGAGGGGGCCTCTATCCCCAATCTAATTGTGCCCATACTGACCTAAAATAAACATTCTACGGTGAGAGGAGGGACTGTGGTGGTTTAAATTATGGAGATAGGCAAGACGGACTGCAAGTTACAGATGACCAACAGTTTCCCCTGGAGTTGGGGCCCATGCCTCTCTATTCTTCTTCTGCTTTGCACTCCATTTTTCTCCTTGCCCCTTACTCCCCACTCCCAAATTCAAATTCACTGTGTTGGTTGATATTTCATTCTTCTCTGTCTTTCTCTGATCTCGGAGACTTTGCTGACTGCTCAATCCTCTGTGAAATTATGTTGCTTTAAAGAAGTTTAAAATCATACCTGTGGTCTCAGGCCTTCTGTCAGGTCCAATGTCACCTTCACATTTCCCTTCTCTGTGAGAACCTTCAAGTGTCTGTCTCCTGCCCTCCTCCTCCCCACTGTATTTTTCGAAGCCCTTCCTTTACTTGAAAGTTCCATCCAAGTCATCATCTCACTGCTAATCCACCTTGTACTATGGCCTATTCAATGGACCTTGGTGCAGTTTGGGTTCCAGCCTGTGTGCCTGTCAGCTGCCCATGAGACAGCTCTGTTCATCATGACAGCACTGTGGACTGCAAATGCCCACACTCAGCATCTTCCTGCAGAAGACTTCGGGGTCCTACCCCCTTTTCACTCTCATACACACTGAAGATAGGGTGAAATAGATAGTGACAAACAGTTAAGAAAAATACAGACACATGTTTCCATGACCCTTTGACAGGCTTGCAAGGTATGACTGCCACATTGAGGCAGGGAGCTCTGAAAACTCTCCGAAGTCATGGCTCCCAGCTGCTCTTCTACCCAAGCTGCATGATTCCAGATGGTTCACTAACAGTGATTCTAATAGTAAAATGAAAACAGTTTTCCACAGCCCCACTTCTCACTTACTGAGCATGGAATGCTCTTGCATGGGTTACCTCATGTGACCTTTTCAACAGCAGTCGCTATGGAGGCCATTATTGTCCCTATGTAACATAAAATGACACAAACCTACAAGGAGGGCATCTTTCTTGCAGATGCACATTTGTTAGTGGCAACATGGGAAGCCTGGGCCTCAAAGTGAGGCAATGGGCCAGAGCCGCTTCTGGCTTGCTGACCCATCCCCAGCAGAGTAAGGTTATGAAGATCACACTCTCCCCAGAGTCAGGAGCCAGGGCTCAGAGGCTCTGTACAGTGGCCCATCACTGACAATCTCATTTGCCATCTCCACTCAAGGCCAGCTATGTGTTGCCCTAAGAACTAGCAGACTCTGGACAAAAGTTGGTGTAAAGCACTTGGGTGTGAGGAGGGCAGAGATGGGGCAGCACATCAGCTTGGCAGGGCTGCCATACAGTGGTTCCACTGCCTGGGAGCTTATTTCTTGACAGTTCTTGGAGCTGGGAGTCCAAGATGAGGGCCCTGGCAGCATTGGCTTCCCTTGAGATCTCCCCCTTGGGCTGTGGATGGCTGTCGTCTCCTATCTTCACAAGGTCTTTCCTGTATGTGTGTCTGTGCATTAATCTCCTTTCTAAAAGGCCCTGTTCATATTGAATTAAGGTCCATATTAGTGATCTCATTTGAACTTATCTCCTTAAAGAACCTCTCTCCAAACATGGTCCTACTCTGAGAAACTGGAGGTTGGGACCTACATATGCAAATTTTGAGAGGACACAATTCAGCCCAGAGCACATAAGATAGGGTGAAAGAGAAGCAGAAGGTAGATCAGTCATTCCTCAGTCACTGAGTTCCTGCTCATGCCCAGCCCTAGCCTCAGCCAATGCTCTGCCACATCACAGCTGAGCAGGGCATCTCTGGGGCCTCTGCAATGTCCACAAGTCTTAGAAGACTAGCACCAAGGCTGGATCCACAAACCTAACTCCTATGGTTTTTGGTGCATGTAAAACTCACTTGGACATCTTGTTAAAGGCCTCATTCCAGACAGTCTCATTTTGGGTGGGCCCAAGAATCTGCATTTCCAGTCACCTCTCAGGGCCCCATGTCCACAAACAAGATACTGAGTAGCACTGGCATAAAACTCACCAGGGATCTGTCCTCCTTAAATCTGGCTCCGCTTGTATTATTGAGCAGTCTCTGTATTATAAATATATGTATTCAGAAAGCTAGCTCTTCTGGGTTAAGCCAAGAGTGCAAACCATGATACCACTGTTGGATTTAGACTTGAGTATTGTGGTTGTCTATTCGTAGCTTCCTAGAAATCTTTTTAGGAAGAAGACTATGAGAAGGAGAAAAGTGATCTACTTCATGAAAACAAAGAATGTATGGCCCATCGTGCTTTATTGCTCAATACATCCTTCCATACATTCTCTTCTACAACGTGTATGATGAAGAAAATATCACAGTGTTGCAGGACAGGCTTCTGGAGAGCTTAAGCTTGAGTATCTGGAGCTAAAAGAAGGGTCTCTGTTCTGAAACTTAGTTTGAAAGCAGGTCATTTTGTATTCAGAATAGCTTTTACAAAGAACCAGTCACTTCACAAAAGTCCATTTAACCTGTAATGTGACTGAAGTACTTACATCATTGCTAACCACTGTGTCCTAGAGGAAAATATACGGCAAGTGCCAGAGTACCCAAAGCAAAGCTTCCCCTCAATGATCAGATGGGGGAGGGAACAGAATGAACAAGCAGGTAGAGCTGGGAAGACAGAGTGAGCACAATTTGTGACAGTGAAGGAGCAATTACAAAGTAGAAGTCTGGACTATGGCATCAGAATTAAATACTCTTGCCCTTGCTAGCTTAATGGCTCTACTTATTGTAGGATGATTATTTCTTAAGAGATCTAAACATTTTTCCTTAGTAGTATCTGATTCATGTGTCTTAATCTTGTCCTCTGAACTAGATGATAAATCAGGAAGGTCTTGCACTGTGTATACTAGCTCTACAGTGTGTCAAGGTGACATCTTGATGTTTGGTATTCAGACAGATAGTGAGGTTAAGCTCAACTGCCTATGTTATAGGGAAATAATATCATTAAGCTTCTCTTCTGGAGCGTTAACAACTTAAGTTTGCAGGCCAAAAATTAGAGAAAAAGAAGGGCTGCAAGGATAGCCAACATTTTGGCCTTAGCCTTTCAAGGTCAGTGAGAACTCAGGACATAGGAGAACCTGTAGTGTAACATCCTGTAACTTAGTGGTGTCCCAAATTTTCTGATCAAGGAGATTATGGGACCACAGAAGAAAGTGATCAGTGATGTAGAGAGTGCCTAAGGAGAGTCACCTAGAGAGAAAACATTCTCTCAGGCTTTCACAGAGAACAAATTGATCAAGCAATGACCATGACTCATCCACATGCCTGACACGGACAAAGGATCTACAAACTGTGGTATAGGATTTCAGGGTAAATCCTGAGGGGATCTGACTGACCTTGTCAGATACAAAAGTTACTTTTCTTATTATATAGGTCTTGCTTTATCTTGGTCTTAACCATCCAGCAGAAAAGTATAAAAATGAGGTGTAAGAAGTAAAGGCATATTACTATACTGAGCTGTAAAAGGCTCAAGTCAACAACTTCTGACATTGCCAGTCCTACAGATAACCCACTACTATTATGGACTATTGGACTATATTGGATTATTTTGCTGAATTCATGCACCTACAATATTTAAATGTCAATGGAATACCCTTCTTTGACAAAGCTAAAGCTAAACAAAAAAGGTCGATATAAATGAAGGACCATTTTGTAGTGAAATATATATTACACACACACACACACACACACACACACATACAAAATAGTTATGATGGATATACAGCTACTTTCTCTTAATTCAATGAGAAGAAAGATTTGTACTAATAGTGTCTGGACAGGATATCATGTCTGCATCTTGTACTATGAATAACTACTATGAAGACAACAATATGCAATGTATTAATTATTGTAACTGTCCTACTAACCTGTTTTGAAACTGTCTCATTGCTATTTGTTTCTCAATAAAATTAATAAAAAAATTAAAAAGTAAAATTAAGACAAAAAAGATGACATCTTGAAAACCTATTTGTTAAGCTGAGGATATAGCTGAGAGCCACAGCACCTACCTGGCAAGGCTGAAGTCATGAGTTCAATTAATTGTACAAAAGAAGAAGAAAGAGGAGGAGGAGGAGAGGAAGAAGAAGGGGAAGAGGAGGAGGAAGAGAAAGAGGAGAAGAGAAAGAAGGGGAATAGGAGGAAGAGAAGAAGAAGAGGAAGAGAAAGGAGAAGGAAGAAGAAGAAGAAGAAGAAGAAGAAGAAGAAGAAGAAGAAGAAGAAGAAGAAGAAGAAGAAGAAGAAGAAGAAGAGAAGAAGAGGAGGAGGAGGAGGAGGAGGAGGAGGAAGGAGAAGAAAAGATGACCTATTAATGACTCTCTGTTATGTCTACTAGGTCCCAGCAGGCTCAACTTCCCAGCTCTCAGGAGTTATAAAGTCAGATTGTAAGACTATATTGAAGTTCATCAGGCAGGGGCCATGACAGAGCTAAGAAATGGAGGGATTAAAGGTGCTGGCAGGGGCAGAAGGACAGACCAAAGTGTCATTGATCATGTTCTATAGCTAAAAGGTTAGCTCCAAAGAGAAAATGGGAAAGAAAAAAAAATCTTTTCCTTTGGTCTCACAGGAGATATCTAGAAATAGTTTTGTTCACTAGCAACTTATTTTTTAATTTTAAAAGGAATAAAAAACCCCCAATAAAAATGATATGGAATCTCAAAGCAAGATGGTATGAAATTAACAATGGTTTTTATAGTACATACCATTATCTTTGAAATAATTGCTTAGATTATCAGATGCCAGTATGTAAAACTGATCAAACTATTTAAGTGCTATTCATCTCAATGAACTAATAGAAATTAGTAGTACAATTAACTAGGTCATGTGTGTGTGTGTGTGTGTGTGTGTATCTATATATATCTATATCTATATCTATATATATATATAATATATATATATATATATATATATATATATATTCCATTTCTTTCTTTTCTCCTTTCCCCCACCTTAATTGTCCAATAACTTTCCTATGGTACCAGGATAGGTTGACATAGGATTGTGCCGAAAGCTCAGAAATTGCTAGAGATTCTCAGATTGAACAGAGCCATCCCCATGCAGGGCATTCCCTGGAGGCACAGTGTGCCTGGATGTCTTGGTGGGACAGATAGGACTCACCTATCTCTCACCATCAGAGAGGGATCCTTGGTTTTGATATGGCTACGGTAGCCTCCTTAATGGTGCAGTCAGAGAGTTACTTGGCTCAAGCAGCTTTGAACTTTAAATACTGTTAACTTCAGGAAATAAAAGATCATTTTAGTTGTTTTCCTTCTTTGGAAAGGCTATGGAAAAGGGAACTAAATTTATTTTCAGAATATCTGTGTCTTAATTCTTATTTTCACTCTCATTGTGTGACATTAAGCAATCCAGTTTGCCTCTTGGTGTCCCCACTGATGATCTAGGTTTAGTCCAGCTCTACTATTGTGGGACTCTATTATTAGATGATGGTACTAATTAAGGAAGTAATATTAGGGAAAACAATGCTACATAAAGGAACAAGAATGTTCATTGCTATCATTTCTACTTAACATTATAATGAAGTTCAAGGGAAAACCCCCAAAATGTTCAAGTACTGGTAAGATGAAATAGATCCAGCTATTACCCTTGTCGGTATCTTCCCAGGAGAAGTTAAAAATATCATACTACCAAGATATATGTGCACCCATGTTTATAGCAGCAGTTTATAATAACTAAATCTTGGAAACAACCTAAATGCCTATCAACCAAGGAATGGATAAAAAAGAAATGTTTTTTTTTCTATATGATGGAGTACAATTCAGCTATAAAGAAAGATAAACTTGAGACATTTCTAGGTAAATGTGTGTACCTTAAGACCATACTCTTTTTTCCCCCAGTACCAGGGATTGAACAGGACCTTGCACTTGCCAGGCAGACACTAATGCCACTGAGCTAACTCCCTGGGCCTTTAAGACCACACTCTTAATTGAAATAAATCAGATACACATGTAACCATTGCACTATCTCCATGGTGTGAGAAACTGAGAAAGTAAATAAGGACTGAAATGTACAATAGATATTGCAAAATAGGAAGAAATTATTGAAAATGATAGAAGAACTAGGGAGGGGAGAATGGAAAAGGAAGGAAAAAGAAAAAACGATAAAAAGGATAAGATAGAAACAGCTTTGTAAATAAGAAAGGAAGAGGGATTGCAGGGAGGGAAGTGTATTGGGGGAAGAAAGAGGAATCAAGATGTGTCATACACAAATACAAATTTCTATGATGAATATGATCATTATGTATATCAAAATTGTATCTAAAACTTAAAGAAAGAGCAAGAGGAAATGAAACTAGTAACATTATTACATGTAGGTATCTGTAAAAACTTAACTATTCAACAAGTATTAGAATTACTAAGGTGAATTGAGAATAAGGAGAACCTTGAGAGAAACTACAAGTCAATTTGATTTCAATATGTCAGCAATAAAAAGATTTTATTTATGTGTTTGTTTGTTTTATGAAAACCTTTATTCCAGTCCATTTGGGTTGACCAATCTGACTAATCATTAGCACACTCAACATTTTCTATTTTGGGCTATTTCTATCACTCTCAAAATTTGGAAAATCTACTGGAAATTCCCCCACATCCCAGCACACACAGCCTTGGGCAACCATCTCAGAAAATAGAGAGATGATCTAACAAGTTTAAAATTCTTTCTCTACTCACAAAGAAAAATTTCATTCTTCTTGTGCAAAGATCCCATGCTTTATACATTGGCCCTCTGTTGATTTGGAATGATGGGCCTCCATGAAGGTGTGTTCATCACACAGTGAACTGAGGTGGGAAAATAGATACAGATTTTCTATTGAAACTATTTTTCTTCTTTTGAGGTTCTTTTCAGATTCCCATTTTCTTTTACGTCTGTAACAACCAATCACAGGCTTGGAAATATTACTTCTAAGGCTCATTCTCTGATGAGAAAGTTCAGTTCCAACTAGGGATATTTACCTGAGCCCTCTCTTTTTTTGGCCTAACATTACACCTATTGCTTAGAAACATAAATCAAGTTTTAAGTACCCATCCTGGGTCAAAGGAAAAGTTAGTTCACAAAAGGTGAGGCTATAGAATGACGAATGCTGAGCGCAGATGGAACTAACAAAGACATTGTCTTTCTTTTCCTTACAAGAAAAGTATACAGAAACATCTCATTTTTGCTCCCCACACCTTCATGTTGAGGGCAGGTAGTATGACAGCCTCCATCACATTTTCTGCTGGGACACTTCCGGCACTTTTCTTCCAGCCCCTCCCCCCCAAGGGAAACAAAGTCTCATTCATGGGACTGTGTGTGACTCCACAAGAGGATGAAGAACACAGTAGCTACTCATCTTAGGGAAGTGAATAGCGTCCCATTGCCGGACTCAAACAGTGCTGTTTTCTTTTACAACTCTTTCAACCAAGTGAAAACACTCATTTACAGAGTTAGCTGCCACTCAAGCTGGTCTTTCCTTAGAAGAATGAAAAAAAAAATTAAATAGAAAATTTCTAAAAACTCCTGAAAATGTCAACATCTTCCTTTGCTAGGAGGAAAAAAAAATCTCTTGTCCAAAATTATGGGTTTTATATATAAAAATGTGAGTACCTGAACAGAAATGTATGGGTTACTCATGTATGAAACCAGCCTTAATATTTTATCCTTATGCTTCTTTCAAATATCAAAGGTTTAATTGCAAACTTGGACTTTCATTGTCCAGTAAATGTGTGTCAGGGTGAGCTGGACTTCAGGCTATAACATTATGACATCTCTTGCCCTTCAAACTGGAATTACTATCAGGAAGTTACTGCGGCAGTCTCAGTTGTGCTTCTCCTAACAGTGACCGAAACTGTGAGACATTTGTAAAGAAGCCCTGAAGTCATCTCTGTTTACCACTTATGTATTCTTCTTGTGTGCATCAACAGTGAAGGGATTCGTATATATTACAACCTGAGCACCTATCTGAACCCAAATATACGCCTTAGCTTGTAAAATAATTTTTTTTATAATTAAGCAAACTGCAGAATGTCATCTGTGTTCTTCTTCCTGGAGAAGTCACAGGACAGCTGCGTCCTAAGGCTTCCTCTATATTGATTCCAAGAGGCTGAACAAAATAAACCAGTGCTTTTCATCCCATCCTGTGGAGATGATGTATACAAGTGTATGCACATTCCAAGAAGAGGCAAGTGGGTGGACAAAAATAAGACAGCTGCTCTAGAAGACAACACAGAATACTTGTCAAACCCTAAGTTCAGAATTGTTTTGAGGCAAATCTAAAGTCACCTGGAGGTCAGGAAAATCTTCTGGTGTGATAAGCATCCTTAAATAGCCTAGTGGACACACTTGCCCTCCCAGGACCAGGCTGCCCCGAGCCGAGATCGCTTGGTCACTGCACCCCTCAGCCGGCCATCCTTGTTCCTCCAAGATTACATTTAAATGGTATGAAAAGTATAAAAGGTTTACGAATAGCTCTCACAGAGGTATACAAGATGTCTTTGAACATAAGGAGAGTGCTGAGATAAATGTAGATAAATATGAATATACTATGTTCATGGATTATCCAATTTGTAAGGGTGTTAGTCCCCCCAGTTATATATATCTAGTGCAATTCCAATATGAATTTTAAAGACCCAACAACATTGATAAAGAGAAAAAAAGGTGGCAAAACTTGCTTTCTTATTTATCAGGACATATTGTAAATGTGGTATTGGCACAAGCACAGTCACATAGATCATGCAATGAGCAGAATCTCAGAACAGACACACACCTGTGTTTATAGGAACAGTGACACAACTCAGCAGTGGGCGAAAGATGGCCTTTCATTCAATGGTGCTATGCCGGTGCAATATTTAGATAGAGACTCTCAGTGACTAGTAGGAAGATGGAGGAATGTGTGTAAGTAAATGTGAGGCAATTTGTAGGTTTCAGGAGTGGAGTGGTTCAATAAGCTTTTTCACAATTCTACCGGCCAGTAATAGTTAATAATATATTATCTTTTCTCTAACAATCCTGAGGCCAGAAGTTCTGGTGGGGCTCAGATTTGAACGGGAATCATAAAACAATAGCACTGCATAGGATAATTTAGAATTAGATCTTTGTGCTAGCAAAATGAAGAAGAGTTTCTCAGACCACTAAAAGCAACGAGTACAAAGAAAAATATTGATAGAAACAGAAAAAAACAAACCAGAATCCCAAATGAACGTAAGTTACAGGCCAAAGAAATGCAGCCGCCATTTTCCCTGGGAAAGACGACTAGGGAGAGCCTGGTGGAAAACTGAACTGCGCTCTGTGAGAGGCAGAGGGAAGGGGTAGCTGGAAGGAGGCCGTGTCTGACGAGGCCAGGAATTCTGGTACCATAGGGCTGTGAGGTGTTGCTGGGTGTAAAGAGAAGGACAGTGCTGGGGAGGGCAGCTGGGCTGGAGGGGAAACCATGGGGCAGGCAGCAGGGCTAGGAGTGGTGGGAAGAGGGAGTGGCTCAGCAGAGATGTTTCCAGGTATTTTGCTTAGGGAGACACGGTGGGAGACAATATGCTTAAAGTAGGGAGGAATTGAGAGCGGTCATTGGTTTTTATTATGAGAATGTGTTTCATGTGAATGAATGAAGCTGTAGTGGAGAGGTGACTGGATGGGAGTTAAGGTGCAGGAAGAAAAGAAGGTGAGTGGCAAGAGAAGGTGGTCATCAAAGAAGCAGGGGCTTATGGAATGTGGCTGGAACACAATGTGGGGACTTGGGCCTAGACAAACTAGGAGATGCTCGGTGGCTAATAGGAAGATGGAGGAATGTGTGTAAGTATATGTGAGGCGATTTGTAGGTTTCAGGAATGCAGTGGGTCACAGTTAGGTTTTCACAATACTACCAGCCAGTAATGATCTGTAATACTTGCTAAGTGCTATGTGATTCCAAGGACTTTATCTATGTTGGTTAATTTTCTCCTCTGAACAGCCCTATGAGGGGTTTTGGGGTCATTTCCATTTTAAAGCCCAGGAAAAACAAACACGTAAATAGGACAACAAATTTGCCCAAGGTCTCATGTAAATGGGACTCATTTCAGGCAAGTCTAGGGCTCCGGCTCTTAACCACTCTCTCACCCACACTTTATCTTTACGCTCTTTAACAGAGATGGATAGATAGTGGAGGATATGTGGAAATGCCCCATAAGAGGAGAACTTTCTAGGTGGGGCCTGAGGTCCAGGGCGGCTGGGGACCAGAACAGCTAAAAATGGACCAGTCAGTAACAACCAGACACTGGTTGTTCAAACCACAAAAGCTACTCAGTGCTGCCCTGACAATGATGTACTAGTAGTTCATTTTCGGGTTGTGTTGTTTTGTTTAAATTGCAGAACTGTGGAGTGAATTCAGGGGCACTCCACCACTGAGCTACCTCTCCAGACTTTTTATTTTGAGATAAGTTCTTGTGAAGATTGAACTTTCAGTCCTGCCTCAGCCTCCCAACTCTCTGGGATTACTAATATATGCCATTTTACCTGGCTTCTGTTTGTTTGCTTGTTTTAGAAAATATGCCCTTTAAAAAAAGTTCTCCTTGGGGAAAAGGCTAGGGGAGAAGTTGCAACTCCCAAATTGTTTTTGAAATGAGTAAGGAGTGGATAAACAGGATCTAGAAGACTTATGAACAGAAGAGGTGAGGCTAAGCCACAAGGCGGGGGTGGGATAGAACTGTGCACCTACTGATCAAATCATGCAGTTTGAATTTTATAGGAACACTGTGTCCAGGGAACTGCTGGGCTGTGTTATTTATGTCCCTCCTCAGACACTCAGGGGCCCCGTGTGAAGCAGGGACCATGACTCATGCTTCCAGCTTCCCTGAGCCGGACAGCCGCACAAGTTGTCCTGTGATTGCCACAGTCCCTTGCCCCTCGCCCTTCATCCTCAGTAAACTGAGTTTCTTTTTTTTCTTTTTTAAATCTTTTTTATGACCTGTTTCTTTCTTTCCCTCCATAATTTTATTGAGAAACAAATAGCAATGAGACAGTTTCAAACCAAATTGGTAGGACAGTTTCAATAATTAACACATTGCATACATTCTTCCTAGTGGTTAATTGCTGTACAAGATGTGGACATGATATCCTATTTACAAACACTATTAGAACAAATCTCTCTATTCATGAAGAGAATGTAACTATATATCTATCCTAACCATTTTGAATACACAGATAGAAAATGGACATTCATCTGTATCTCCTTTTTTGTTTAGTTCCATTATTTGAATATTATAGGTGTATTAACTCAACAAAATATTCTAAATGAGTCCAGTAGCCCATAATAGCATAGGGTCTTCTGCTTCACTGGCAATGTCAGAAATTGTTGACCTGAGTCCCCTACAGCTCAACATAACAGCATGGCTTTACTTCTTATATTTTGTTTTTATACTTTTCTGCTGGATGGTTGAGACCAAGATAAAGCAAGACCTATGCGACAAGAGTTGTAGCTTTTGGGTCTGATAAGGACAGTGAAATCCCCTCAGGATTTATCCTGAGATCCTGTACCTCAGATTGTAGATCCTTTGTCAGTGTCAGCCATGTGGATGAGTCATGGCCATTTCACAACCGATGAGTATGAGAAATTGAGTTTCTTGCTGGGTTGACCAAAGTCCTGGAATCTTTTCCATGCCCAGTCTAGCTTTGAAAAGTCAAAACAAGTTTAGAACAACCTGAGAAATCATCATAGAAAAGAGAAAAGGCTCCCTGAATTTTCACTGTGCAGATGCAAAACCAAATGGTAATCAGATGTCAATGAACCAGAGGGTCCCTAGGGACACTGGCCGGAAGTGTTAATTTGCATTTGTTAAGTGTATGTGAATTTATGCAGAGGAAATGAAGCCTTCTTTGTTTCCAATGACCAATGCTAAAATAATTGTCCTATCTAGGAAAGGGTTTAGTATTTATTTCTCTAATGTTCAACCCGTTGACCAGCTGGAACTAGAAAAGTCAGCCAGATAGTTAACATTACTAAGTAGTGTTGGAAAAAAAAGATTTTTTTTCTTGTCTACTTCACTTCTTACACACTTAAAATTTTACACTAAAAAGTCTACTCATTACCTCTAGAAAAGGTCAGAATAAGGATATAAATGCATTCTTACATATTGTGTTGACCACTTTTGGCAGAAAGGACAGTAATACACCTGGGAGAGGAACGTTGAAAATCTGTGGCTTAGACTTGCCCTTTCTCAGCTGCTAGGACAGAAAACCACAGTCTGTTAAAAGGATACGAAACCCAGGGTGGAGAGATTTTGCAGAGGGAATGAAAATAGAAAATTTCAATCAAGTTAGAGGATGAAAGATGTAAGGATGATTTGGGACAGGGAAGATGATCCTGAACTAAAGTCACGGACTTAGCTTATCCTGTACGGTATAGATGGGTGCTGAGAGGATGCGTGCATTGAGAAGGTTAGGGCCGGGCCATGTTGGATCATAAGAGAGTTAGGTACCTTCAGTTCATGATGTCAGTGTCTGAGAGATGGACTATTTTTCCCTAAAGTGTAACTAGTAGCCTTTTCAGATACCAAACCCTGGATCAAACAAGGCTGTACGCAAGTATGGAAATTGTCATGGTAACCCAAAGCATGAATTCCTGAAACCCCAGATACACCCTTACTTAGGTATAGACAGAAAAAATATCTCAGAAATCACAGTAAATGATTCAGTGCTGCATTTGTTTAACTCCTTACACTAATGCCTCTTGAGTGGGAGAGAAAATGATGAGAAAGACTGAAAATCATTTTTTCTTCAGAATGGTCACATGCTTTGCCATCAAAGAGAAATTTCTTTCTACTCTAGTGAAGAGTAAGGTGGTTTTCCCATCCATCCATCTGTGTGAATTCCATGAAAATGGTCACTTGGCCTTGACAGACCCCTCCCGGTTACCAGACATCCTCAGTTAGAGAAGCTTCTGGGTTGTAACTGCTGCACCAGGATTTCTCATTCTTGTTTTATGTCTGTTAACCAAGATAATCATAAAAAGATGTGACCGTTCATTTATAATTATGTGTCATATGGAATAAGTCCCACATTTTATGGTCTTAAATATTTGGCAAAGGACTTGGCCCTTATGGTTAATTTTTTCTACACAATTCTCTTTGGAAACATTTGTCCCTTATCAGTCATTTTAGGGGAACAATTCTGTTTCTTTCAAGATTTTCTCATTTTATTTTTGCCTCCCAATTGCATCTGGGAGTCAGGGAATTCTTTAATTATTTGGTATAGGGTCTCATTACACAGATCAGCCTCCCAGTGATCCTCCTGTTTGCAACCTCCCCAGCACAGGGGTTACCGGCATGCAATACCACACCTGGACATAGTTGCCTGCGGGCAAGGCCAGCATGCTTTATAGTGCGGGAGATCAAACCCTGGTCCCTATGCTTGCCTAAGCAGGCACTTAGTCTGCTGAGCTATTACAGCAGCCCTAGGGAACTCTTACTGTCTCTTTGTTTTAGAATAGCAGCTATTTAAGAATATATTTTATGTTACCCAGTCGAGTAGGGAGAATATTTGATTTTCTTTGTCAGTTGTGGGAACTGAAACCAGGGCCTTTATACTGAGCTATATCCTGAGTACTTTTTATTTCAAGGCAGGGTCTCACTAAGTGGCTAAATTGTCCAGATTAGGCATGACCTTATCTCCCTTCCTCAGCCTCCCAGAGTGTTGGTCTCTTAGCATTATAGAAAGAAGTATCTAAATACTGTTTTTGAGATGAGCACGACTAACCTCAGAATGAATATCTGTTCCTCAAATCTCAGCACTCTCATGCCTAAGCATGTATAGCTGCCTTAAAAAATGTATTTTCATTTTGATCACGACAGTGTGTGGAAATCAGAATCAGGGGAAGGAAATGATGACCTACACTGTGCAGTGTGAGACCACCAGCATAGCACTGGGAATCAGAAGGGCTTTCTGAACTTAGTAAAGAAAAGTTTGCTGGGTTTTGTTTTTCTAAGCAAACCTCAGCCCAGCACCTCCCTTTTGAGTGGGCTGGGGACCTGAGAGCTGTTCCAAGCCCAAGTGTCCTGTGATCCCTCAGAGTGGGAGGGCAGTTGCCCATGTTTCATTTGCAGTGGGACTTCTTTTAAAATTTCATTTCATTGTTCTTAATGGGACCTGCTTGCAGCACATAATGATTATTTTCCTTGTAAGGGGTTGCTGTATGTACATAACATGTCTTCTTCTTCTTTTGTCTCCTCCCCTCCCCTCTCTCCCCTTCCCTCCATCTGTTAGTCCACAGGGGGAATTCTTGAGGGATAAACATTCACACACTCTCTTGGGTCTGGATGGCAGGGACAGAGAGGGAGCAGGTACTGGTTACACTCAAGCAGTGGCGCTTTTTGTCTTAAATCAGTATGCTTGGGTTCCAGGACCACAGATGTCTCACTTTCTATGTTTATATTTATGTCAGCAAGCAAGGTGAAATCTCTTTGGAGAACAGAAGCTGCTTAAGTGGCAAGGAAAAGGCACAGGGCCTCAGGCTTCCTTGCAGGGAGTGGAGAAGAGAAAGGTGAGGACCCTTTGAGAAAAGTGAAGAATTAGGGATTCCTGGGGTTGGACTAGTCAAGGAGGTGTGTGTACCAGGATGTCAGAGGCCAACATAGCAAAAGTGGGCTGAAGGAAGTGGAGGCAACATTCACAACTAAATCCTGAGTCAAAATCATAGATAAAGGAATAAATACAAAGGCAGTACTGTGGTTCCAGGGGTTAAATTTTAGGATGGCAGGTTTTGGGGAGACACAAACCAGTTTCCTTGCTGCTACTGTAGGAGATAAAGAGGATCCCTTGGATCTCAGAACACAGAACTCCTTAGAAGCCAGGTGTGTGATATCGCCATTTGCTGGCCAAGACTTGACAGGTTGTCTTTCCAAAACCCATCTCTTTTATTATTTTATTTTATTTTATTTTTATTTTAATCTTTGTATTTTAGGGAAGGGTCTACAGGGTGTTCAGGGTCTCACTACTAGATCAGACTCATAGTGATCCACCTATTTACAGCCTCCCTAGAGCTGTGATTAAAGTAACACTACACCCAGTCTCAACCCTGTCTCATTGTGCCCCGGGGATTGAACACCTGGCCCCTGCGCCTTTCTGCAGACTTTCTAATCTGCTGAGCTATTTGGCCAGCAAGCCCATCTCTTTGGAAAGACACCCAGGAGGGTTAGCAGCCCCCGATGGTGCAGGGGGCAAAAAAGCTGCCAAGCAAATGAATCCCTTTCTAGGCACAGGTATAGATGATTTTCCCATGAACGAGATATGTTTTTTTTTAAACTGAAACAAAACTTTGTTAAAACAATAAATATGAGGTTTGGAAAGGTTTAGAATTACTATATTTAGCTAGATAATTCATGGATAGAAAAAGTTTTAAGAATCACCCATTGAAGAGAAGTTATAACTTCACTTTCTAATTTTCTACTATTCTCTACTACTCGTAGGTGTTTACTGAGCTGTACAATGCTGTGTGATTTGAATTTATTGGGCTCATGAATGTACAGGGCTTCCATATAGTTTTGTTCCCAAAGCACTCATAAAAGCTCTCCATCAGGCCAGGGTTCAACACTGGTCAGGAAAGACAAGTACATGAGCTTGGCAGGGGAAGACATCTTCTACTCCTGGCCTGTTTCTTCCATTGTTTTTTGTTTCTCCAAATAAGTAGACAACACAATGTAACAAAGAGAGGAAGGAGAATGCCGGCCTCAGGCTAAGTCTTTGTTTTGTTGTTATTTTTTCTTAAAACATTTACCTCATTCATCAGGGCCTCCTCTAGCCAAACATGGTGCTTGTCCTTAACCCTTCCTCACAACCTGGAGAATCAGTGAAGCTGATAGTAGTTTTACAACTTTTAGTTTTACAATGATGACTCTTGACAGATATAGCAGGTCACCTGTACTGCTAATGAGATAAGGTCATTTCCAGCATCCCAGGATGTTCCATTAGGTGACCATTTCACAGCTCTTAGAAAACTAGTGCTTTCTGTTTCTGTAGATTAATTTCACTTTATCTGGAATTTTCAAATCTATAAAATCATGAGACATTTACTATGTTGTGTTCAATATGCTGCATTTATGATTCACCTGTATTGTATCAGTATTTTCTTCCTTTTTGATGCATGCACAGGGGACAAATTACCTTAAGCAGCCACACAACTTATGATGACGATCTCAATAAAGGCCTGGCTTGTCTTTGAATGCATTCTTGCCTAGTCTCTTAAGTCAGAATAAAATCCTACATCTTTGGCTATATTGCATTGAAAAATGAAGAAAAAAGCACTGGCTTCGAACAAGACATAGGTGCTAGACTGCAATGCAGTAACTGATTTTAGAACTTATTCTTGCTGTTGGTTAAAGCTATGTTTGACTTGGTTCTTTCACATGAAATTATTCAGCCAGGAAGAACTACTGATTTGTGGGAGTGACCTCACAATCTGTCTCACTGAGCCCTTGGGCTTCGTGTTTATTATAGTGTCTATCTGCTCAATTTATGTCAGCAATTCTAAGCGTCTTTGTGATTTCTGATCAATTATAAGAATTGCTAAAGAAGTTTTAATTATGACGGTATTGTTGAAAACAATTAGGAACAAATACTTACCGGTCCTTTAGTTGGAATAAACAAGTTTGTCCTTACTCCTCACTCCATCAGTTGATTAATCTAGGAGGAGTAAAATGCACATCTAGAAAGCACTCTTACACAGAGTGATAACATCTGTGGGAAGCAATCTAAGAAACTGCTTTGGGGGGTCCCCCAGGGAGAAGAGTAGGGCTTTCAGTGGATGAAGAATTAAGAACATTCCAGGCAGAACCGAGCTGAGTACGTGTCCAGTCTGCGCTACCCACACTGCACATCAGCTCTCAGTCCTCACAGAAACTCCAGTTGTTGGCTTGTTTCTGTAGACAAGAAAACTAATGACTACAGGGCCATATACCTGCCCAAGTCTCACAGCTTCAAAGTAGCAAGTCTAGCATTTGCATCATGTTTATTAAACCCTGGAAGCTATGGCCTCAACTAGAAAGCTGTTCTGCTGAATCTCCCATTCCCCATGGCTTAGATGTCTCCCTAGTGGTGTATTGCCACCTTCTGTTGACATCCTGGTTGCTCTCTGTCTTTGCAAGGGCCTTCGACACAATGGCCACAGCCTTCTTATCTGTCTCATGTGCGGCTGCCGATTCTCTCTGCAATGTCCAGGTGGGCAACACACCCTTGAGCTCGTGGCATCCTGATTTCTGGTGCTTTCTTTTTCTCATTTCTGGTACGCAAGTGTACTTCCATGCCCTGGATCTTGTCACCATCAGAATCATAAGCTTTTGCAGAATTGTTTAGACTCTTCCGCATAAACCACTGCTAGTATATTCTTGAGAGGAGTGAAGTGGAAAGAGATAGGAAATTATAGCTAGACCTGTGGTTAGACTCCAGCTGGTACTTGATAGGACTCCAGCATCTCCAGCACCACATTTACTTTTTAGATCCGGTTAGCGCAACACACTGCAGTCAGGAGACAGAACCCAAATTGCCAGCTTTGTTACTGAAAAAGCTAATTGAAAGATGCCACTAGCTTTGTGTTTGTGTATACATCGTGGTGCTTTTTCTTATTCCAAGCTCCAGAACTAGAGGCAACCTGTACACAGTTATAGGTATCGCTGCACCCTGGGACTCCCCATACCAATGATGTCAAGATCCCCTCTAAGTATGGTACAGAAAGGAATAGATGGTGCGCTCCCTGCAGGCTGGCAGATCACAGAGAAAAGGAGCTAAGTAAGCCCAATCCTAGGAGGTGGAGAGAAACCAGCATATTATCTTAACCACCCAGTGGGAAAGAAATCTCAGACGGCTTTGCTCTCTGTCCACCTTGTTAAACCTCAGCGTCATCTCTAGAAGTGGAAATCACTATAGCTACTTCTTTGCACAGTTGTCAAGAAGAAATGAGAAGCCCATGTCTTCTCTAGGCTTCAGACATGGAGAAGTTCTGGATCACTGATCACATTGCAGCCGGCTTTGTGCAGTGTTCCTCATTCCTGCCACTGTTTGGACAGATATCTCTCTCCCATGTCATTTCTTACTCACTGCTGCTTGTCATGGACATTTATCATGAAAAAGAAATGGCTGGGGGAGGAGATGATGAAGACTTGGAACCAAGTCATATTCAGTAAACTTGATGGAACGCTGATCATGCGCCCAGACTCTTCTGGGTCTGGTGACAAGCGATTGTGAGCTGCCCAGAGTTCCCATTCCAGGCTGTGGCCTCCAGTGGGCTAAGTCTGATCTCCCTCTCTGGAGTCCAAGACCCTACACTGCCATACACAGGGGTCAGAAGATTCTCAGACAAAGTAGAGAGAATGAGGAGGCAGAAATCCTCCCAGGAAGATGCTGAAAGTGAGGAAGTGGTGAGAAATATTAAAAGAAGTTGGTTGTGGAAAGAGAAGAGGGACAAACAGGAAGGGACAGAGAGGAGGTGCAGGTGAGGAGGGTTGGGGGCAAGGAAACCTATCTGGGACTGGAAAGGCTCAAGCTACTTTGAGCAGTGGCCAAGGGTATGCATGAAGGACTTGGGCATAGATAACTGAATTTTGAGAGACCAGCTGAAGAATTTTAAGCATTCAGAAATTTAGTTCTCCATAAAGGTAACTGGCCTATATGAAATTGGAATTATTATTTAATTTTGTATAAACTGAAGTCTCAATCTGCTAGGGGCACCATGGTGCGTTGAAGTACTTTAACAAGGAAATGTTCTTTTCAAAGTTCTGGAGGTGAGAAGTCCAAGATTGTGGTGTTGCCAATTTGCCTTCTCCTGTAGCCCCTCTCCTTGACTTCTGCATGCTTTGTCCTCTGTGACACACATGCCTGGTCTCTTTCTTTTTTCTTTAAAGGACACATATGCAATTGGATTAGAGTCCATCCATCATGTCTGGTTTTAATTGAATCACTTTTTTCAAGGCAATATCACCAAATACACAAAGCCGGGTATGGTAGTATACCCCCTAATCACAGCACTTGGGAGGCTGAGGCAGGAAGATCACTGTGAGTTTGAGACCAGCCTGTGCTACAAACTGAGTTCAAGATCAGTTTGAACTAATAGTGAGTTCCTGTCTCAAAAAACCAAACCAAACCAAACAAACAAACAAACAACTCCATCTCACCCTGACTAACTATATATACTGATACCTGTGAACTAAGCTACTGCACTGCAGATGGTAATTTTTAATAGTAG
>NW_004524822.1:520026-534830 GCF_000260255.1 Octodon degus | reverse complement strand
ACCAAATATAGTTATATTGAAGGTTATGGTTTCAACATGTGAATTTGGGTTTTTGTTTGGAGGGAGGGGCAAAGTTCAGTTCATAACAAACAGTCTTCAGTGAATGTCTTTAATAAAATGTAAACTGAATATCCCTGAGTATCCTTCAGTCTTCAGGAATCTTCCTTTCTTTTAATTCCCAGTAAAATGCCACCCAAATGCCTCAGCAGGAAGTTCATGTAACATTCAAAATGCAGGATCACTTGCAATCTCCTAAGTAGTGACTTTTCCCAGTTGAACAATTTTAAGATACTCAGCAAATAAAAAGGAGCTTTGCCATGGGCAGTGTTTCTCCAGGCACCTGGACTCACAGAGCCTCTCATGCAGTCTGTCACACACAACTATACAGGTTTGCTCCTATGTCCATGGCTGGTCTGGAGTTTCCACCACCGAGAACTAATTGGAGACCCTTTCGGGAATATTCATCCCCCTCTTGCACAACAGAGGTTTCTAGTCATGAACTGTCTGCCCCATCCCATGCCTCAGAGCTGAGTGGCACAGTTGTCCCCAGACACTGATGTCACGCAGATGTGCTGCTGCCATATTCCAGTGAATACCATGAGTTTGGATGACTTTAATGTACTTCTCAATGATAACAGCATTCTACACTCACCAAGGGTTTGCTGTGGGTTAAAGGGGATGATATGCTGGGAGCATATCTAATCCCTGGCAGTAGTACACATTTTTACCCTTAATTTGTGGAAGAGATACAAAGAAGATGAGATTGCCCAAAGCTACAGGACTGGAAACCCGTTGACCAAGAAGCCATACTGATGGTGCCTGATAGGACACCTGCCCCTTTTTAGCTATGTAACAGTTTCACTATGCAGAAAAACATCACCAGGAACAATAAATTCCTCAACCATTCACAGTGATGTCATTTCTAAAGCCATTTCAACTCTCAAGGTGTAGCTCTGAAGGTGTAGAAGGTACAGACAAACACTGAGCAAAAGGTGTATTTCTTTGAAGATTTTTCTTGCAAATGTGACCAGTTTCTTAACCCATCTCCCTATTTGTTTTTCTTATGTCTCCTTCAGGTTGGGAGAATCCACATTCCTTCTTCTCTGTGCCTGTAGTAAATTATCATTACTATCTTCGTCTTCGTTTACTTTTCTTGTTGCTAGACAAAATACCTGATGCCCATGGTTAAAGGAGGAATGGTTTATTTAGCTCACAGTTTGTAAAGGTTTCAGTTCACAGTTGGCTCCAGCACAGGGTGGCATATGGTAGAGCTGCAACAGCTCATGGTAGCAGAAGACAGTGAAAGCAACAAGAGCGGAGGTGAGGCTCTTATATTGTATGCAGGCTACCAGCCTGAGGACGGTGTAACACTCATACCCACAACTCCAGCACTAAGCAATGGAACAATCACAAACTATAAATTCAGTTGCCTCTGAAAAGCTCACCCACCTCCATACTCACAGGAGGCTTTGAGAGGACATGCAGACACAAAACGTAACACTTACTGACAGTTGGAAGAAAGCCTTTCTTCCTCCTGCATGGCTTGCATAGGATAAATCCATCAAGCCAGTTCACACCAAGTATGCTGGGAAGGTTAAGGGTTGCAGGTTTTCATCCATCACTAGACTGAGGAGACCAAGATGTTTATCTTTGTCCAAGGTTTTTGCTCTAAATCCTCAAATCTTAACCAATGGCTAGTTGATATATACAGTTAGATATGCCACACTGTCTCAGTGTGGGTTTAATATGTTTCCTTCTGTAAAAAGGAACCTCTCATTGTTCCTCTTTTGAGCAGGTGGCACCACCACATATATACCAAGGAGACAAGGAAGGGTTTTCATCTGAGAGTGAGACAGCCAGACATTTATCTCCATGAAGACCGCCACAGCAACAACCTCAGGTCATAGTTTCTGTATCTGAAGGAAACAATCAAGTTGGTGGCTACTAAGATCAACCTAAAAAGCTTCCTGGCTGGTTACATGCTTTTTTTACATTAATAAAATAAAATAGTAAGAATCAGATAATAGAATGTAATAGTCATCCTTATCTAAAGCATAATAATAACTATTTTTGATAAAATAGAAAAACATAATCATACTCTACTCATATAATTCCAAATTGTAGAAACTTTTCTGGAAGGTAATTGCATCCAAAGTCATAAAATAGCGAAATTTTCAGAGTAATTTTCTTCAGAGGATAAGGAAATGCCAGTTTAAAAGATAATGTGGTTCATAATTGAAAAAAAATAGAATTTACCCAAATCTAAGAGACTTCAAACAAATAAGAGTAATCTATTTCATGAAATAGTACATAGCTACAAACATGATAACATAGAATTAAATTTAATATCATGAAAAGACACCCATAACATGTTAGGAAACAAAAGAGCAAGCTATAGAGCAGTATGTATGTTTCCAATTTTATAAAAGAATTGTAAGGCTCTGTTTAATTACTGCAATAGAGAAAGTACTCTAAAATCTTAAAGTTATATCTGGGTGGTGAGATTTCAGAAACTCTCTATCTATATACGTATGTGTATACACAGTGGTACCTCAATTCATGAACTTAGCTCATTCCCCAGTTCTGGAAAAGATGGCCATGTTCATGTTTATGTGAGAAAGATGGCCGCAGTTGTGTTTGTTACCCGAGGCAGAGTCACAAACAAAAACATGTTGCTAAACACTTCTGTTTGTGAACAAAATTGTTTGCAAACGAAAGTGTTCACAGGGCTGGGGCGATAGCTCACTGGTCTAAGTGCCTGCCTGGCAAGCACAAGGACCCAAGTTTGATCCCCAGTACCACATGCCAGCCCAGCCCTGGAACACCAAGTGTACTGTGCTGGCTCCTAAACTGGGCATGGTAGCACACCCCTGTAATCCCTGGGGAGGCTGAGACAGGAGATCGCTCTGAGTCCGAGCTACATATTGAGATCCTCTAGCAAAAATTAAACAAATAAAAGACTTTTTAAAAATTTAAGAACAAAAGTTTTAATAAACTGAGGTACCACTGTATGTGTATATATAAATATATATGTATATAGATATTATATCTATATACATATAGATACTTTGTCTATATACTTTTAATTATTTCCAACCATTTGAGTAAGTTTATATTATTTTATAATCAAAAGATCATTCAATAAAAATTAATTTGCTAAAAAGCTTTAAAATATTTAAATACATTTAATAATGATCTTTTCTTAGAGAAAATCCTAGTGATTAGATAGATTTCCCACTCTTTGATATCAGCAATGACTGATGAAACCTCCCAATACCATTCATGAGCCACCATTTCAACACTAAAAGCAGAAAAGAAGTTCCCCAGAAGACGTTCCACGTGTGGACAATGGAGCGTGCACGCCATTGTAGAACACACAGAATCTGGTGGTCTCAAAAGCTATCATCTGCTATTTCCATATTCCCATAGGTCATTGCTCTGTGGCTTGAGTGCTAAGCTGTCAAGGCCAACACCACGGTCCATCTATCCTAAATTCTGAAGAAAAAGTGGCCCTGTTATCAAATGTTTCAATTTTATAGCTTCCTCATTTCCTAATTCCTGTTGTTGAAGTATGGGACCCCTTGGGTCTAACATGGGGGCTAAGGAGATTCTGAGCATGAGATAATTTATTTGACTGTCAGATTTTTGTTTCAGATATTCTTATTCATTTATATAGCCAATATTTTCTTGCCTGAAGTCCAGTATCCTTTTTGTTGGGGAGGTGGTGTACAAAAGGCAATTGATAAATAGGGTGAATGTTTAAATAAAATTTTATTACAATAAAAGACACATTGCTATTAACTTCCATCAAAATACTTCCCCTTTCTGTACACATACTTATCCAATTGTCCCTGCTGCTTGTGATGCTGTTCTGGAAGCATGTGTCTTTACCGGGTGTAATGGAAAATGGAATGCACACTGCTGCCAAGTGCCATCCAGTGTGACGGCAGGCTCATAAAAACACTACAGTGTCCACTTAATTCAATGAGAAAAAAGATTTGTACTCCTAGCATTCGGACACGATATCATGTCTGCATCTTGTATTATGAATAACCACTATGAAGACAACAATATGCAATATATTAATTATTGAAAGTGTCCTATTAATCTGTTTTGAAACTGTCTCATTGCTATTTGTTTCTCAATAAAAGTAATAAAAAAACCCCAAAATATTTCCAAAAAAAAAAAAAAAAACCACAGTGTGTTCTCATCCGCTTTATTCCCAGGATCTGGCAACAGGCAAGTCCTGGATCTTCCCCAAAGTCAATATGATCATTAAGGTAAAAGTTTTGAATCAGTTTGGGACACTGAGGCCGCCATGACAGCTCAACTAATGATGCTCAGACAAGAGGACTTCCAGAACTGTTTCAGGAAGTGGCAAGAATGATAGGCATGTTCAAAACCACATGCTTAATACCAGGGGAGGTATTCTGAGGGAGATTAATGGCGATGTGTCTTTTCCGTAAAATTCAAACACACACCATGTTTTTCAATCACACATTGTGTGTGGTAATGCAGGGCTCAGTCTCCAGGCACACGTGTATGATACAAACTTATGTCACATATGGAGCCCATATTTTTTAGAAGCAGTGTCTAAAAATTTAAAAGAAATGCATGAAATTAATTTTAATAAAACATTTTATTCATACAATATGTCCTAATGTTAGCATTTCAATGTAAAATCAAGATATAAAAATGACTGGCATATGTTCTTTATCTTTTGTTTTATACTATTAGTTCTTTAGAATATCCAAGCATTACTACCATTTTTTAAATTTTCTTAGGTAATTTTGCACCTGGCTTTTTTTTTTTTTTTTTTTTTTTTTGAGGAACCGGGGATTGAACTCAGGCCCTTTTGCTTCCCAGGCAAGTGCTTATTCTACTGAGCCATCTCCCTGGCCCCTATGTACCTGGCTTTTTAACTTTATATATATGGAGGTCACTCCACTGTAACATGTAGATATTCTGATTCATATTCATAGGTGCATACTGCTTTACTGTGTAGATATTCCATTTTAACCTCCTTACTGTTAATAGATCTTGTGTGATTTTAAATCCTTTATTGTTGGTAGTTTTCCAACAAATAGCCTTATATCCACATTGTTTATGTTTTTGTCAGTATATGATAAAAATACTTCAGAATTTACAAATTTCAAGATTCTAGGCCTACTATGTAAAGGATTCTGGTTGTACTATATGAAGGATTCTAGGCCTATTATGTGCAGGGTTCTAGGCTTTACTGTGTGAGGAATAGAAAAGAAATTCAGGATATGACTTTGGGTCTCAAGCACTTCATTGACACAAGTTGTAAAATGAGGGACATTTATGCTGGTAGGTTTCAAGAATGCTTTGTCATAACAGGTTGATATTTTTTTTCTGCTCAAACTTTGGGAGGACCAGGTCTGGACAAGACTTTACCTTGTCCCTCACCACCATCCAAGCCCACTTGCCAGGTGAGACAAAGGATCCTGAGGACCCCGTGGCCCCTGGTCAGCTCTAGTACTGACCTTTCAGATTGGGAGTGGATTTGAACCACTCATTTTTTACCACCAAGCCTCAGATCTTACATGCTGGGGCCACTTCCAGCATCCTGATACATCACTGGAGCTAGAATCTCAATAATAATCATAGCTGAATTTCAAGCTGTACCCTTAGATTAGAATTTTCCATTAAACAGAAAGGACATTAATCCAAATTCAAGAACATTTATTGCCAAAATTTCACAACCACCAGCACTAGTGGGGGGAGGAAACTTTGAACAGGATGCTCCTCCCTGGTCACTCTATTCTGTAGAAGACACTGATGGCCCTCCCAGGCTGTATCACTTGCTGCAAGAGGAGGACGGGTGCTCTCAGGCAGTGAAGGCGGAGTTTGACTTGGATTTATTTACACTCCATGCCTTTGAAGGGTAAGGAATAGATATGATCCTGGTAGAAAGCTACTTAGGTGATGATATCTTTAAAAAAATATATATATATATGTATATATGTATGTATGTTGGTACTGGAAATTAAACCCATGGCCTCAACAGATAAGCTATATTTACATCTTTTTCTTTTTTATTTTGAGACAGGATCTCATTAAGTCACTAAGTCATCCAGGCTGGGCTTGAACTTACAATCATCCTTCTACCTTGACTCCTTAGAGTGCCAGAATTACAGGCATGCTCCAACATGCTTGGTTTACATTTAATTCTTGAGAATAATTTGGAATAAGGAAGTCAAGGGGAAAAATAGGTGCCCCTGAAATGCTAAGCAGAATGAATAGCTCAAAGGTGTAGGCTATAAAGGCAGTGAGAGCTGGAAGCCAGCCCACAAGAAAAGTAAATTTGGTCCTCAGTATTAATTGTTTTATTGGTACATGCTTCTAATGTATAATGATTACATTTCTTATGGGGAGTTGGTACATGTCTGTGACACATCTTAACTCAAGTGAAGTAAATTTTAAAAGCTATTCATTGGCACTAGATGGGAGGGGCTTTATCTTTTCTTAGACCACATCCCTCGAAAGCCTTGAACTCAGATATAGAAGTAGAGCACCAGAAGTATTGCAGTTCCTCCCAGCTTTCAACTTGCCGAGGGGCTGGGGAGATGGCTCAGTGGAATAAGCACTTCCCTGGCAAGTGCAAGGGCCTGAGTTCAATCCCTGGTTCCAGAAAAAAGAAAAAAAAAAAAAAAAAAAAAAGAAAGAAAACAAACTACTCGAAGTGAGTTCATACCAACATAAATGTTAAGACAAAAAAAATGCTATATTAAGAACATCAATTCAACATGCCAGTATAGTGCTATCAATTCTTATAAAATCTATAGAGTTAAAACTTGCCGAGCTAATGTGGCCTTGAACAGCTCTCATTCTGAAGTCGGCTGGGAAATTTCCTTCATCCAGCTGCGTGATGATTAGAACTCAGATGTTTCCTGAGGATTGGAACCAAAAAGACAAGTTGGAGCTTGTGAACCGAGGTCAGTCGTCACTTTTCTCAGCAAGTGCTGGCATTCTTGAGGGCGTGTCTTCTGCCCAACTTGCAGATCAACCCTCTCCTGACTAGGGCTCTGGGCAAAGAAAAGCTTTTGCTGGACAAAGCATTATAGAAGAATCAAAAACTCATCTCTGACAAAGTTTCTAGAGGCTGGGGAGATGGCTCAGTGGAATATGCACTTCCCTGGCAAGCACAAGGGCCTGAGTTCAATCCCCAGTTCCACAAAAAGGAAAAAAAAAAGTTTCTACTAGAAAACACTTATTCAGTAAGTAAGACCAAAGCAGAGGACAGGATATTAACTTTTTGGCTTTGTCTAATAAATTATCAAAATTTGGCAGGAAAGGAGAAAAACCATACATACTCCACTAAGTTTCCTGGCTTTCTCAGATGGAGGATTTCTTGGGGAGGTGGGTACTGTGAGGACCCTTTTTGAATCTGCCCAGTCAGACAAAGAATAAATATGACAGAAGATAAAGCACACACTAGTTCTGCCCTGTGGTACCTGCAGACTGTAGACAATTCTAACAAAACAAAGGGGGGAAATAGTTACATGATGGCAGCACATGCTTTGAAGCAGGCGAGGCCTCTCTGGGAAGTTAATGGCTGAGGGGGCTTTGGAAGCCCTCATCTATGAGAAATGTCTTGAAAGAATGGGTTTTTGACTTTGGAATAGTTACGAAGCAGCTGAGTGCCTGGGACCCCTGGAGACTGGAGATGCTTTCAGCAGAGGCATTCTCTAAGAAGGTGTGAATGGAAGAGGGTGAGATCTTTACCCGCCTGGATGCTCATGGGACGCTTGTTCATCTTTTGGTGATGTTTCTGAACTCCTGAGCAATAAGGAGCACACTTCCTTCACCACATACGGACAGGCTGGGATTGCACCATGCCCCTTGCTGTGGCTTCCAGAGACTCTACCTTCTGCTCTGCTGAGATTTCATTCCTAGAGGACTCAGCATACCCAGGAATATGGATTTGGGGAAAAAAAAGATAATAATAACCTAACTCGGGCTGGTGAGATGGCTCAGTGGTCTAAAGCACCTACTTAAAACAAGTTAGCAAAAAAGCACAGGGACCGCGGTTCAATCCCCGAGCACCACATGCCACCCAGCCCCGCCCCCTGGTGGGCTGAGCTGGCCACACACACATGCGCACGCGCACACACACACACACACAAATAAATAAAATTTAAAAAAAAACACCTAACTCCATGCTTTGAGAGTGATTAAAAGCAATAAGCCAACACCTGATGTGTCATATTTCACTGTAGAAATATTTGGAATGTGACCAGAGGCAGTGTAATTGGTGTGTAAGATTAGTGCGCTTTCATTCTGGGAGAGCTCATTCAACCGTGTTACGCCATAATCTTGTGCTTTCAGAAAACTTGAAGAATGCTGACATGTTTTAGTTGTTAGATTGCCATAATTTTTGTGTCAAATAAAGGTTGCGAGGTTTATATGTATAAATATTATTCTAATTGTAGCCTCAACCAATGCCATGTGTGATTGGTATTATACCTGGAGTAGCTTTAAAATATTGTCTCATACCTATAAAGTGACACAAGTTTCTATGTGATCATATTTATTTTTTTTAAAGCCTGGGTTTGCACTAGCAGAGAAAGACAAGGATGTGGTTTAAAATTTAATCATCACATACAATGTGTTTCAAGTGGGGCAATTTGAAAAGAATATTACTAGATGGTTACTCTTTAACAAAAGGTAAATACGCACACTGTAAGACTCAAAATCCAGGCAAACACATATGCTGCAATGCTCCGGGAATCTATATGTGAATGATTTTGCCTTAGAGCCAAATGGCCGCCCTCCTTTCCATTTCTCCCTCCCTCCCTCCCGCCCTCCCACCTTCCCTCCCTCCCTCTTTCCTTCCCTTCTCCTTTTCACACAAAGTGATCTCATCTCACAACAATTTTCTCTTCTTTCTAACTCAGATTTTATTGCCAGTGTATTTTTTCTATCCCTGCAGAATAAGAGTTTTGCTGTCATGGCACTTTTCTGGGCATTGTTCAGTTAAATAGATTTGTTTACTCCTAAAACCTTTAAGTGCCTTCCAACTCTTATAAAGTAATGGGAATTAAAGCCTCAGTAGACGAACTCATATAATATTTTCAAGTTCAGCTACCAGAGAAACCTATTTTTGTTTCCCACTAAAAGCACTGGGGTTATAAGTCTGCTTTTTGCAGATTAATATATAGTACCAAGATGTTCCTTAAAGGCTTTCATAGGCCTCAAGCTGGGAAAAATTCTACTTATTTTTCTTCTTTTTTTCCTTAGGCTAAGTATAGTATGTGTGTTGGAAGAAGATAAATAAATTGGTGAGTTAAGAAAGGAAATAAACACATAGCTGCCCTTACAGAGTTGTGTAAGGTCCAAACAGTACAAAGGAGGAGGCCATCAGTACTCCTGGTAGGGAGAGGAGTGTCATCTGGGAGTTGTTCAAGAGGGACTGTCATGTGGGAAAATGCGTGGCTAAGAAGGCTATTTCCAGCCAGACAAGGAAGAACATGGTTAAAGCCCTGGAGGTTGAATCAAAGTGGTTGTCTTAGTCCATCAAATGTTGCTATGATTGACTACTGCAGAATGGATAATTTACAAAGAATAAACATTTGTTCCACTCCTAGTTGTGAAGGCTGAGCGATCCCAGATCAAAGGGCTGCAGTTGATGACAACCGTATTGCAGGTAGCAACTCTTTCTCCTCAGGGTCCTGGGGAAACACAGGCATCACTTGGTAAGAGGGTACATAAGAGACAGCCAAACTAGCTTTTATAATGGCTCCACTCTTATGATAACCCAGTAAGGTGTAAGTCCATTAACATATGAATGGATCGATCCACGCAAGATGGGAGAACCTCCAAGGCCCAATCATCTTTGAAGGGCCCCTCCTCAAATACCATTGACATAATTAATGACTTTGGGGACTAAGTTTCCAACACAAGAACTCTGGGAGATATTTAAGTAATGCCCTTCACCAAAAGATCATCTCATTCATATTGTTACTTTTTTCACTTAACATTCTATCCCACTAATTTTCCTCAAGACTTCATAGCAGGCCCAGGAATTTAGCTCAATGGTATAGCACCTGCCTGACAAGTGAGAGGTGCTAAGTTCAATTCCTGATACCAAAAATAAAGAGCTGATAGAGATCTATATCATTTGTTCTAATTACTCATAATTACATTGATCAGACAATCATATATTGGCTATCTGGTTCTTATAGCTTGTTATTTACCACTATTTCAATAGCTATAAATAATTGTGCAATCACTGAGGTGCCCTGGAAGAAAAATTGCTAGCACAGAACACCCACATGCTAAATATATTTTGATATGTATTGCTGATTGGCTTCTAGAAAGATTTATTGGTTATGCCTCTTCTAGTACTATATGAAGTCCATTTCTTTGCATGTCTATAGCCTGGAAGACTGAATCAATTTTGGTTTTGTCAGTTACTGCTATGACTATCATTATTTTTGTTTTTTATTTAAATTTGTTTTTCTATATTACTAGAGATTGAGCATCTTTCACTGTGTTTATTAGATGTTTTCTTTTTTTTCCCATAATTTTATTGAGAAACAAATAGCAATGAGACAGTTTCAAACCAAATTGGTAGGACAGTTTCAATAATTAACACATTGCATACATTCTTCCTAGTGGTTATTTGCTGTACAAGATGCAGACATGATATCCTATTTACAAACACCATTAGAACAAATACCTCTATTCATTAAGAGAATGTAACTATGTATCTATCCTAACCACTTTGAATACACAGATACAAAATGGACATTCATCTGTATACCCTTTTTTTGTTAAGTTCCGTTATTTGAATATTATAGGTGTGTTAACTCAGCAAAATATTCTAAAAGAGTCCAGTAGTTCATAATAGTATTGGGTCTTCCACTTGACTGGCAATGTCAGAAATTGTTGACCTGAGTCCCCTATAGCTCAACATAACATCATGGCTTTACTTCTTATATTTTGCTTTTATACTTATCTGCTGGATGGTTAAGACTAAGGTAAAGCAGGAGCTATGCAACAAGTGTTGTAGCTTTTGGGTCTGATAAGGTCAGTGAAATCTGCTTCAAGGTTGTATATGGTTAGATTTTTGGACTTATGGATAATGAAATTTTAAAAAATGATTTACCATATCTCCTAAGATGATTATACGATTTTGGCTTTAACCTGCTAGTGAGATTACATTTAGCAAAGTCTTCTAAAATTCAAACTTCCTTGTAGGCCCTTATCCTATTTTTCTTTCATTGCTGAGTCAAAATACTTGATGCCCAAATTAATGAAGGAAAGGTTTACCTAGCTCAGAGTCTGTGGAGTTTTCAGTCCATACACTGCTGGCCCTGTGGCAGGGTGGCAGGGCACAGGGGCACAGTTCAAAGTGGCAGAAGACAGCAAATCGACAAGAGCGAGCTTATAACCTCAATGTGTCTTGTGCTAATGCACAGGACTTTTGTCAGGTGACTGTACTATCCATGTGCATGTTACTAGAGTAGTCCACTGAATGGCACAGCATAATTTTGTGTGGCTGATTAGTATAATTCTGGGTAGGGATGGCAGACTTAGTGCAGACAGAAGAGGCCACGTGTCTGTGGGTGGCACTCACAAATAGGCTTGTACCCTGAACGGAATATAAAGTCAGGAGTCAAGAGTCTTGTCCCTTCTTTCCTGCTGTGCCATGCACCATTCATCCTCTCACCTCCTCTATGATTCATCCTCTCACCTTCTCTATGAATATTGGATGTTTTCTGTTATGGTTTGTGTCTAGTTGTCCCCCAAAGCCTCTGGACATTAGAAAAATTCAGTCTTTTGGCCAAGCCATAGCACAAATCATCTGCATTCCAACAACCAATGCAGTCCTTCTTCCCAGCAGAAATCTCCCCAGCCTTCTCTTTATAGGCAGCTTTCTATCAGCCTATCAGAGACTTTGCCTGGGACTGCGGGGACTTCTAGAGTTTGAGACTAGTTTGTGATCTACTGGGATTATGGGTCTTAGTAATGCTGGGATTATGGGTGTGAGTACTACTCCCAGCCTGGGGTGACAGCCTGAATGCAATTTAAGGAAGAGAGACTGCCTCTCTGTTGTCATTGCTGCTGTTACTCCTCCATTTTGCTCTCTGTTCTTTGCTGCTGCCAGGAAAGGCTGCTCTCTGCCATGTGCCACTCTGCCTTGGAGCCAGCAGAGTATGGACTGAAGCCTCCAGTGACTGTAAGCTAAATAAATCTTTCTTTCCTTCATTTTAGGTGTTGGGTATTTGTCTCAGCAATGAGAGAACAGTAACTGAGACAAAATTTGGTACCAGAGAAGTGGGGTCATTGCTGTGGCTAAACGTGACCATGTGGATTACAGGCTTTTAGGAGTGACTTATGGGAAGAGATAGGAAAGGTTTGGAGAGGTCATCTACTTGCAAGAGATGGAACAGCTTCAGCTGTTATGTTTGGGAGATTCTGGTCAGAGCTCAGAAGACCAGAAGGCTGATAGAAAGCTGCCTATAAAGAGCAGGCTGGGGAGGTTTCTGCTGGGAAGAAGGACTGCATTGGTTGTTGGAATGCAGATGATTTGTGCTATGGCTTGGCCAAAAGACTGAATTTTTCTAATGTCCAGAGACTTTGCCTGGGACTGTGTTTAAGCATGGTGGACTGATTAATCTTTCAAAAGATATTTTAAAGCAGTCAAATGTTGGGGCAGTGGCATGGCTATTACTGGGAGCTTTCAGCCAGATTTATGTTGAGAATCAAGAGCAGAGAGCCAAGCAGGATGATTTAAAATGTTGTGAGTTTGCTGTCTTTGACTGCAAAGACAGAGCTGAGAGGATCTCCATGGCCAAGAAGGAACCGGAGAATGGGAAGGATGGCCTGACGGCATCACAGGAGGTGGCAGGTCTCCACCCTTTGCAGTCTCAGAACTGCAAAAGTCAGGGACTTTGCCTTGAGGGGAAAGCCACTGAGCCCCATGTTCCAGAATGGTGGCAGCAGCTACACCAGGTTCCAAGATGGCACCAGCATGGACAATTTGTTCCTTGGAATCAGGGTCAGAGTGTTCATCAATCCAGGCAGTCAACCCCTACAGTCAAGAGAGAGGGAAGCCTGGTGACTGCTCCAGCAGACCTTGGCATCAGGCACGTGGCACTGGTCTCAGGCACGTTCAGAATACAGGAGTTGTGAGGTTAAGAGCTCACAACTCAACACAGGTTGCTTTGGATGTTCCACTTGGCACTATTGGATTTAATGTTTGCCCTGATGGATTTTGGATTTGTGTTGGTCCCAATGCTTGGTATCCTGCTGAGTGTACCTTTTGGAATGGTAATGTTTATCTTGTGTCTTTGAATGCTGCAAGTATTTAACTTTTCTTTTGGACAGGGGCTTACAGCTAAGAGTTTGCCTTGGATCTTGGGGGAGACTTGAGATTTGCACTTTACAGCAATGCTGAAATTGTAAGACTTTGGAAACTCTTAGAGATGGACTAAAGTGTCTTTTGCATAAAAGGCTATGCATGAGACTTTAGGGGTTCAGGGGCAGAATGTTATGGTTCATGTCTACTTGTCTCTTCAAAGCCTCATGAAGTCATGAGGCTGGGACTTCTAGAGTTTGAGACTAACTCATGGACTACTGGGATTATGAGTCTTAATACGGCTGGGATTATAGGTTTTTAGTACTGCTGGGATTATGGGTGCGAGTACTACTCCCAGCCTGGGATGACAGCCTGAATGCAATTTAAGGGAGAGAGACTGCCTCTCTGTTGCCCTTGTTGCTGTTACTCCCCATTGTGCTCTTGCTCTTTGCTGCTGCCAGGAAAGGCTGCTCTCTGCCATGTGCCACTCTGCCTTGGAGCCAGCTGAATATGGACTGAAACCTCCAGTGACTGTAAACTAAATAAACCTTTCCTTCCTTCATTTTGGGTGTTGGGTGTTTGTCTCAGCAACAAGAGAACAGTAACTGAGACATTTGTGTTCTCAGTTACAGAATTTATCATCTTGGGCCTTGCCTGTTTTTAAAATTAGAATATTGTCTTCTTTATCGTTTAATGGGAACATTTTGTCTGCCAGGTATACTGCTCATATTTTTTCTCAGTGTGATATTTATCTTTTAACTTTGTTTATAGAACCTTTTATAGTTTCCAAGTTTTAAATTTTTATGAAATTGATCTTGAAAACATAAAAATAAAAAATGACTTCCTATTGTAGAAGATTGTAAAAATGATAAGGGGTGTGTGTGTGTGTGTGTGTGTGTGTGTGTGTTTACTCCTTCGATGTCTGCTCTTTGCAATTCAATTTTACTTCTTCCCCCATTAAGAGCTGGGACCTATTCCTTTCTGACCTTCATTCTTATTGGCCCATGGAATGGAGCAGCAGTGACAATGTGCACCATTGGCTTTTCTTCAGAAACACTACTTCTGCTATCTAAAAATTCCAGCTGGATTATTAGGAGATAAGAGACAGAGGTCTAGTGAACTCCCCCACTGCCTCGCATGGTTTGATAAAGAAGAAATGGTGACAAAAGTCTTCCTAAATACATGACCTGCAGGCCACCACCAGCCTACCGTAAACTTGTGAGCAAGTCCCTTGAGACAAGCCACACCCAACCCAGATCACCATGCTGCCCAGAGGATCCCTAGGTTTGGGAGCTATAATAGATGATTAGAGCTATAAAGTCCTAAATTTTGGGGGCAGTTTGGTATGTGTTTTTTTTTTGTTTTGGTTTTTGCTCGGAATGCCTTCAGGGCAGGTTTGGCTGGCTGGAGTTGTGGGGATCGAACCACAGCAACCTGAGCCTGACTGCTTTGTTGAAGCAGCCACTTAAAGAAC
>NW_004524822.1:495381-519926 GCF_000260255.1 Octodon degus | reverse complement strand
GCAGGTTTGGCTGGCTGGAGTTGTGGGGATCGAACCACAGCAACCTGAGCCTGACTGCTTTGTTGAAGCAGCCACTTAAAGAACTGAGCTACGGGGCAGGCCCCTTTTATAAGGATTTTTTTTTCTTTTTTGCTGGGCAGTTTGGTATGAGACAGTAAATAATTGATTAACTCACCTTTTCTTCCAACAGTGGATTTTATTTTGGGATTTTTAAATTCTTAAGTTTTTAACTCATGTAAAGTTTATTTTTGTGCATGAAGTGAGATGGCAGAATCTTTATTTTTTGCCAAGAAGCCATCTTTGGTTTTAGTTAAATCTATAATTAATTTTCTCAACACTATTTCTTGAAATTTCTTTGTCACTGATTTGAAGAGTCATGGTTTTCATTAGCTAGATTCCCATATACACAAGGGTTGACTTTTGGATTCTCTAATACGTTCCACTGATTTATTTCCTTATTTCTGTGCCAACAACACAGTGCTTAATTACATAATTTTTGAGTATGGCTTGATATCTGGAGTCCTCCTAGGAAATAATGTAGGAAGCCGATTATGAGAATTGAAGGGGCGGTCAGTGTCTTAAATGCATCTGCATCTCTCACACAGTCCAGCTAACTTGTGGACATGGTGTTGCTGCCAAGTGGCATTTGAAAGAGGAAGCACTTGGCTTTCTAGTGCACTACAAGCTATGGCATTCACTATGCTGGAAATAAATTTGCGAGCCCAGTGCTACATATGAGTGACATTTATAGTCACCGTCTCTTGCTATCCTCTCAGTAGCCATCTGAGAAAGGCTATGTCTTCACATGGTGGAGATGGGAGAAGAGACAAGGAGGAAGGTGCTAAATCTACTATTTATTTGGTGTTGACTTACCTTATTTAGTCCCATGACAAATCTGTAAAATTAGAGCTATTTTTATGCCTATTTCTCAGAAGAGAAGGTGAAATTCAAGAGACCCTAAGTAACTATATCCAAGTTATATAGTAAGCCAAAATGATAAATTCATAAGAACACAGAAAACACACACCCACAATTTGGAAAGAAAATGCACTTATAGCTAGGGTGGTTTTCACAGCAATCTCCATTTCCCCCCTCACACTCTTGTTGTTGCCCATATTTCCTGCGTAGCTTGCTTCCTCATACTTAGTCTGGCACGGTCAGTGTTACCGAGCCAGAGGGAGCCAGATCCCAGGGGAGCAGTCTCCACGCGGCCACGGGGATTTCCCAGCCTGTGTTTGCATTCTGCTATGGACATTTTTCATGGAAATGTTCAGCTCCTGCCCAGAATCCTACTTTTGGGCAACTCGGTAGTCCTTATCTTTAAGCAAATAGAGCCAGATCATTGAAAAAATTTTACACCAAGAAATATTAGCTAATAAGCAGCTATCCGAGAAGTTTGAAATGGACACACAGGATTCATTCATTTTTATCTCTTTCCCTTTTCTGCTCCCGACGCCTCTGTGTATTGCAGAAGACTGGACAAATGGGAAGCCTACTGCGTCTGGCTACAGCTGTTCTGTTGTGATGGTCAAAATGTAAGAGGTGCTTTATGAGAATGAGGACAAAGAAAGTAACCTCTGAAAAGGGAAAAAAGAATATAACTTCTGAAAATAAAGGTGGGAAATGCCACTAATTTCACTGAAGCCCAGAAAAAAAAAGTAAAAGATACTATACAAGTGAAATAAATCAAAGTCAGAAATCAGAGGAAGCTAATTTTTTGGTAGTTCCATTACATGTGAATAAGCTGAATTCTTTGCTAAAAGACAGACCAGTTTTGTTTGCTTGCTTATAAAGAACACATGGGAAGTTTAATGGAAGGCCTAAGATGGAGGAAGAGATAGATAAATACATGCAGTTTGCTGAAATTGCCATGCCTGTTCAGTACTACTGAAGATCCAGGAGGAGACGCACATGGCTGCAGCTCTTTCAGAAAGCAATCTGGAAAGATGTACAAAGTACTGAATTAAAATAGTTGACCCAGAAAACAACCCTCCTTTTATGATTCTACCCTATAGAATGTAAACATGAGGACTCCATGAAATGCAGGCCAATATACTGAAACATTGTTTTCTCATACAGCTACTATACCAACCTGTCATTTATTTGTCATCATTCCAAGTACATAAAAAATATGCTAAATGTTAGCAGTTATTATTAACAAATAAGTACAAGCTTTAACAAAACCTCACCATACATGGAAGTTTCTTGGTAAGAGTTACTATGTGTTATGCAGTAGTCAGTTTTTTCATTGCTGTGGCAAATACCCTAGACAAGTCAATTTGGAAGAAAAGTTTATTCTGGCTCCTGGCTCCTGAGGTTTCAGTTCATGGTTTATTGATTCCCTCATTTGGGGGTCTGTGTTGATGCAGAAGGTTATGGAACATCATGACAGAGAGCACAGGGTGATTCAAGTGGAAAGGAGGGAGGGAGAGACAAAGACAGAGACATAGAGAGAGACAGACAGACAGAGACAGAGACAGAGACACAGAGAGACAGAGAGATTGAGACTGAGTTTCCCTTCAGGAACATGCTTCTACCCTAATTAGGTAACTTTCTTCCTTTAGGCCCCACATTATTTTTGTTTATTTGTTTGGCTTTTTTAGGGTGTTTTTCTTTTGTTTTGTGTTTTTTGCAGGGTCTTACAACACAGCTCAGGCTCACAGTGATCCTCCTGTTTTCTGCCACCCTAGTGCTGGGATTATGGGCATGCACCACCATGCCCAGACTCCATTGTGGGCTCAAGAGGCCCCATATCTTAAATGTTCCACTGCCCCCCAGTAATGCCACAGGGTGGTGACCAAGCTTTTAACATGGGCTTTTGGAATACATTTAAAATCCAAACCATCTTAACTTACAAATTCTCTTCTCCTTTATCCAAGATCTGGAGGCTGAGAACTGGCAATACATAAGAACGAAATGGATGGACACACCACCAACTAACATAAATAATAATAAAAATTCCTCTGATATGAAATTTGAATCAATGAGAAGAGAATAAAAACTTCCTTTTATGCAACTTTTCCAAATCATAATTCTTTTGAAAGTGAATGTTGGTTTACTCAATTCTGAAAATTGAAGTTTCTCATAGCAACACAAGTGAATAGTCTGATATCATTGTTGATCTTCATAAAGCTCCCTTCCTGTCACCTGCAGTCCCGGACAGGCTCACACCTGTCAACCTGTTTATGCCTCACCTGCTTAGGTGTTTGACAGTTTTTCTTGCTGAAGATACCCAAGAGCTTATTTATCCCCACCCAAGCCTTCTCTATAGTATGCAATAATCTTATCACACCATCGCAAGTTTCCTACTTATCCCAAAGTGGTCACTTATCCAGTGGCAAGGTCCAAACTTCAGCAGTAAGAAGAATCATCTGCACCTCAGAAAGCTAAACTTAGAACTGCTGTGTTGTCAGCTGTCTCACTATTGGGCATGTGTCTAAGGGCAACGAGATCTGTATATCAAAGGGATACCTGCACTCCCATGTTTATTCGGTCAGTACAAAAGTCAAGATAAGAAATCAGTCAAGATGCCCATTGACAGAAGAACAGCCAGGAACAGAAGGACAAAGATTACACACTTTTACATGTGGGGGCTAAGAAAGTTGACTTCATAGAGGGTAGAACGGTGGCCACTACAGGCTAGGGAGTGTAGGTATGAAAGGGATAACCAATACCAAAACACAGGAAGAACAAGTTCTAGTGTTCTAAACACAGTAGGGTGGCTATAATTTGCAATTCATTACATATTTTTTACAAAGAACTAGAAAAGAGGAGTTCAAAGTGCTCCAACAGAAAGAGATGCTACATGTTTAGGAGATATGGTAATTACCCTGCTGTGGTCATTATACACCATGTACACATATTGACTTGTCATGCCATACACAATAAGTATGTATATTTGTCATCTGTCAATGAAAAACTCATAACCATCCAAGAAGTACTTTAAACACAGACTCCTGGATTTCTGCTGTAGGTACTGGATTTGGTGAGCCAGTGGTGAACCACAGGGCTGGTTTTGTTTTGTTTTGTTTTTGCAGTACTGGAGATGGAATCCAGGCCCTCTACTAAGCTAGGCAAATGCTCCACCCCTGAGTTACACCCACAGCCCAGGACTCTTTTTTTTCAACAGAACAAATCCTTGGGGGATTTCTGAGCAAGTGATCCATTGGCCACATTAGGGGGAAAAAAAAACCAACATCTTAAAAAATGGTACAAATCCTTGTCCTACTCACCAGCAGTATCTGTAGTCTATGGAGCTTGTCGGAAAAGTAGTATCAAAAGCCGTATCACTAACCTTCTGAGTTAGAAACTACATTTTAACAAAATTCTCAGATGACCCATGGGTATGCTCAATTTTATGAAGTATTGGTTGAATCATGTAGAAGAACTATTTCAGTAAGGGTCTTAACAGTACTTTGAAGCTTCATATTTTATAGTTTGTATTGAGAAATATTTTGTACCATTCAAAATTTCCCATTTTGGTTTCCTTTCTAAGATATGCATTTTTTTTTTTTTTACTTAGATCTTGCATTTTTCTTTTATAAAGTCCTCTTGGGAGCTTGTACAGTCATCAGGAAAAGGAAGTAGTGTTTCCAATCCAATCCAATTTTCTTAGCTGTGCATTTTACAGACTGGGTCTGTGTGCTCACTAAGTGTGCACATTTGATTTGTCTGCTTAAGGCAAGACATAGGGGTCAGTTCCCAAGCAAACGTCCCATCTTGTCTGATGAAATCAGGAAGGTGCTGCTGGTGTCAACGTGATGGAGCATCCTGTCCGCAGGGAGGAACTCAAAACCTCAGCCAGGAAGAGTAAGAACATCTGTTCTGCTCATGGTCCTTCCTGCTGGCTGGGCCGGGAGGTGGGGGTGGCCAGGATATAGCACTGGGTCTTCATAGAAAGATCCTGTTATGGTCATCATAACAGTTGGCTGCAAAATGCAGGATACACCCACAGGGAGTAGATGCAGAGTTATGAAAAAAGATTACCAATAAAATCATGAGATGGGGAGCTCACAGACGGGGACAGACCCTGGTTCCTCCCCCCCGCCCCAGTTTATTTTTACTTGTTGGAAAAAGTCTAAGAATATTCTAAGAACATTTTCATGACATGAAATAATATAGAAGAATAAAAGCACAGATCAGTTCCAAAGGCACTGTGAATGCCTCATGTTTTTCAATCAGCTGGTAACAATTTCTTAAAAACAAAACTTGAAGCCAGGGGCGGTGGCGCACATTTATAATTCTAGCACTCAGGAGACAGAGAATTACTGTTTGAGGCCAGCCTGGGCTACACAATGAGTTCAAGGCCAGCCTAAACAACAGGGTGAGACCCTGAGTGTAAATACATAAATAAATACATGATTTTTAACATTTTGTTCCATTGTTCTTTAAAGAAATATGTTTTATTTTTTAAAGCAACTGAGCATTTTTTTTTTAAAGCAATGTCTTTTTTGTTAGCATTTTATTCTCCATTTAGAATTTTCCTTGCTCTCACCTGGTGGGATACAGGGACCAGCCTCAAGGCCACAGGTTTGAGCAGAAGGTGCCTCAGAGCTTATGCTGTGGGCACTGAGCCTCCTGCTCAGTTACTTCAGAAGACCCACGCACATCCGGGAACCTGACCCCTAGTGAGGCGTTCTGTAGCATGGCGCATGGCTGCTAAAGCCAGGGGACCTTGTAAATGGGCAGACTTTCTAATGTCCAGCTCATTCAAGATCAAGGGACCCCCTTTTGCTGGGGTGCTGGTATTTGAGTCCAGTTGCAATCACGCAGGTCCCTTGTCTCCGTGACATTCCTGAGCCCAAAGCCCGACCTTCAGTTGAAACCCGAGAAGCAGATCAGCAGCACAGGCTCTGCATTTCACGGGAGAAGAAACTTGGTCTCAGGGACTCACAGGGCTCATCCCGCACAGCTGCCAGTCGTGCTGGGGCTCCTGCTCAGCCCTGCATCTTCAAGGGGAGGGGACAGAGCACCACAGGCTGACAGGTGGCGAGGCCGAGGAGGCAGGAAGAGGGCGGAGCCTTGAGGAGGTGGAGCCAGGGAGAAGGCCAGGACGGTGCGAAGGTGGGGCCAGGAAGCCTTTGGTCTCCAAATAGAAGAACCATTGAAGAATTTTAAGCAAGAACGTGAGGTTATTAGCTGTGAGCTCTGAAGCAAGGCACCTGATGTTTCCAGTATTACCTGGAGGAGACCACATCTTTTCCACTACTGAGGAGCCGGAAAATTCCCAAGGGAGATTATTGTTTTAGGATGTCCTCACCGTGCCCTGAATTCCAGCAGCGAGTCCTTGTGCCTGTGGAGTGGAGGCTTACCAATGCAGCTATCTGGCACCATTTCTTCACCTGCGTACAACACACATCTTGTAAATGAATTCTAAGATCTTTTCTAATATTTACACATTCTGGTCATCAGGTCAGTTTGAGTAATAATTTTTTTTTTGCTTTTATTTTTATTTTTTTTGATAACAATAAAATTCTTCATAGGAAAATTTGCATGGGTTTAGGTACACAATTTCTGTACAAGTATAGGCAGACATCATCAGATTTGTACTATCACATACATATGTTATATTTATGTAGTATTTCAAAGCTTGTAGACCAAAAATGTTACTTTTTTTTCAATAATACACTGCATACATTCTTCCCAGTGGTTAATTGCTATACAAGATGCAGACCTGTGATCCTACTTACAAACACCATTAGAACAAATCATTCTATTCATTAAGAGAATGCAACTATGTATCTATCCCAACCACTTTGAATACACAGATACAAAATGGACATTCATAGTTATATCCCAATTTTTTTAAGTTCTGTTGTTGAATATTATAGGTGTGTAAACTCAGCAAAATATTCCAAAAGAGTCCAGGAAATAATTTATTTTTAATTAGTGTACTGTTTTACAGGTTTGCTCTTCAGAACGGAATCAGGCCAGACAGCTGCACAGGAAAAATGGTGTTTAAAAATGCATTTTGTGAATAAAGTGGGTTTTTTTTTCCCTTGTCCTGGTTCCTGTGTGTGTGTGTGTGTGTGTGTGTGTGTGTGTGTGTGTTTGCATGCACCTTCATTTCTGAGACTTTCTGAGCGCTGTGAATGCATCCATACCTGGCTGAGGTGGGAGCTGCAGGCTTTCACAGGTCAGGTAGAAAAATCCATTCTTGGGCAAGGTATCCATTCTTGATGTGACTATTAGTGACATTATCTCAGCTAGATATGGGAAGTATTGTTAGAAAAGATTCTGTGTGCTCCCCTGACCAAATATGATTATGGGGTCTTCAAAAGTGCTGGGAAGTCCAGCTAGAGTTCAAACAGCCATATTTTCTGAGGCCTAACACATGGTCCCTATTGTTTCCAGGAGGGAGATAGTTTAGGCTCACTTGGCAGAGCTGGTTAATGACTGACTAGGCCAAGTGCTTCAGGTAAAATCCCCACATCTTGACTTGTGGTCAGCTTCCCTGTGCCTTTCTGAGATGTTTAACCTTACAATGGTACCTTTAGACCTCTGACTACTTTTGTCTCCTAGTTTTGGTCATCGCTTATTGCCTGTTGAGGTCTTTATAAAATAAGGAGCAAATCTAGAAGTATTTTACCCATTTGGAGTATAGTAAAAGAGCCAGTAGAAACCATTATAAATGGCATAGAAATAGCAATTCCCTGATTGAGCTGAATTCAGAAGGGTTTGAACCCAAATCCCCTCAGCCTCAGTCAACTCACTTTGGCCCAGTCATTCTTGCCTCTGGATGGAGCCCTGTGGTTATCAGCTGGGGATGGATGGGAAGGATAGGAAAGAAGGGGGAGGAGGAAGTGGCAGGGAACTGCAGTGTGGCCTCCATGGTCCTCAACTGACCCTTCTGCATTGTCCCAAGGGTGGGGAAGTGGTCTGTGCCTTAATCGTTGACATCAGTGAGCTACTACTGGCTGTCGCCTGCCCAGGAAGGAGGAGAGGCCTGGGGCTCTGCAGGCTGCACTGCTGTGGCAGGAGAACAAGTCCTTTACCTGGTGTCAGTGGATCTCAAGTGCCTCCCAAGGACCTGTGGAAAAGGGGCATCATCCTACTAAGCTGGGGGGGCACATCTTGCCCTCAGTTCACTGGCAGATACATAGGTGCACACTCATCCTAGGTGGAGAGCATTTGCCACCTGCAGAGCCTCCCAGCCTGGCTGCCTGCAATTCCCATACAAGGCTGGGATTGAGAAGTTTGTTCCTCTGTAGGCTCCCTTCCCCCTCCAGGTTCACATTTCGGATGACAATTCTCTGATGATAACTCTTGGCCACATAATATCCACGGAGTCCAAGATCTGTTCCTTGGGAAATGGTACATTCCAGACAGCCAGGAACTGCTATGGTGGATCTCAAAGCTGGGGCAGAAGCTAAAATCCCACGGCGTGCTGTGTCTCCAGCAGTGTGTGCTCTTTTCAACAAACCCATCACGAGATCCTGATAAAATCACAGAAGTACAACTGCATGAAATAATAAATCATTATCGGGGCAAAGCCTAAATACGCTCTCTAGCTTCACTGGCTTTCAGTAGACACAAGGTCATCAGCGTTGGCGATCCTATGGCTGACGAGCACATTATCAGTTTCCCTGGTTTTGCAGTGGGCAGTGCTTGGGCTATGGTGACAGTTGCCAAGATTACTGACTTGAAGGCCCCCCCCCCCTTTTTTTTTTTTTGTATCTGGAATCACACTCATGACCTTGCACTTGCTAGACAGGCGCTGTGCCACTAAGCTGTCTCCTCAGCCCATGAAGGCCACTTTTGCTAAAACACTGACTTTTCAGTTGAGCCTACAGAAGTCTGATTGGTGATTAAAATGGGATAAAAAGCTCAGCCTCTGTCTTCACACAGTATCTGTTCCTTTGCTGTCCTCACTCTTCAGGCTGGACCTGTCCCTTGGGGGATGGTATGTGTTTTACTTCTCTCTCCCATCTTTTCTGCTCATATCCTTGTGCTTCTTTAGCAGCCGCAGCAGCCCAGGAGGCCCTCCAAGCCCTTTAGTCTTGTCCTAGGGCCCGGACCCAAGGTGCAGATGTGATGTTTTGTATAGAATGATTATGCCAGTTACATGAAAAGTCAACAGCCTTTAGGACACATTGGCTATGACCACCTGATTTTAGAACTGCCCTCCTGGCCAATGGAAATGGCCAGACTCTAGCATTGGCTCAAACCAGCAAACTGCAGCTGGACACGGTAGTTGGTGATCCCAGCACTTGCGAGGCTAAGATGGGAAGAGTGCTCCAAGTTCGAGGCCACCCTGAACTATACACTGAGTAGGAGGCCTCCGTAGACTACATAGTCATTTCAAGGCCAGCCTAAACTACACAGTGAGACTCTCAAAAACAACAACAAAAATCAAACCAGAAAATTAATAGAAACCTGCTGTTCTGCTTGTTCTAAAAGCAGTTTGGTCCCTTTCTCAACCACTGCTGAATCCTTCAGCTAAAGTCTCAGCTCAGCTAAGGTACCCTGCACCCAATAAATATTTACCTCTGCAGTAATATTTGCAGTATGCAGCCCTGTCTCATTTCTTCCATCTTCCAGTCTGAAGGTCCTATTGTCCGGTGTCACCTTGGCTCCCCTGGAGACAAAAGACCCCAGTTTGTCCAGCACTATTTTGGACTCAGCATAGAAGTCTCATATCCTAGCTCCTCAGTCCCCCTGGCAATACACACCCAAAGCAGCCTCAGCTCTCTGTTTCAGCTACAGCATGATACTCTCAGGGGTGACTTAGACATCACTCTTCATGTGCATCACACTTTGGGAACTCGCACCAAGCCTTGCAAGGGTCCTGGGATGCTCTAGGCTTGCGTGGTCACAGAGTGTCCTGTGCTGTCACCCTTGAAGGGGGAAGAACAGAATGTGACAGTTGATAGTCCAAGAAAGCCTGTCTCCAACCAGAACCTTCAAATGTTCCCTGCTGTCTTATTTAGCTTGGAAGTGGGAAATGGTCTATCGTTTGTGAAACCTGCTTCAAAATGTGATAGTCTGTCCTTATGTGGAGTAACGTGAACCGTCTAGGTGTGCACCTAGTGGGAGACCACCCTGGAAGGGCTGCCAGTGACTGGCAGCAGAGCTGGGCAGCAACCTGCTGCTTGCCGTGAGCTTTCACACACTGTTTTCCCTTCGATTTCTTCGGCTTTCTGTCAGAAACTCTAAACTGTGTGCATAAAAATAACCCAGTGATCCTGCTAAAAATGTAGTTTGTCTGTCTTCAACATGGAAGTATGCTCAGCCTCATTTCTGAAAAGAGGGTCACAAATAAAAAAACTAAAGCCAGATCCCACTGCTCGCTTGGCAAGCTGGCAAACATCTCGCACCCTCTGTTGACAGCACAGGAAGAAACACATTCTCATGCATGATTGGCATTGTCCCTGTGGAGAAGCAGCATGGCAGGACCAAGGGGATTGCAGATGGTCTACACTTGATCTCGAAACCCACTTAGAACAAGCTACCCAGCAGATATGCCTGTACAGATAGTCGATGTCATACGCACAGTAAATGATGAAGCATCGTATCTGTCCCGTTGCTTGTAATAGCAAATAGATTGGAAATCACTCGTATCTCAGACAAAAATGTCATAAAATGTCTACTTAAAAAAAAAAACCCAGAAGCTACTGATTATTAAGTCCCAATAGATCCACCCTATGGATTATGCAGTATAAAAGAAGGAATGAAAATAACTATCTATTCCTTGTTGCGACTTTGGCCAGAAAGGAAGCTACTATAAAGCTGTAGACAGCAATGATGGAGCTGAGGAGATCTCAATGCTGAAAAGGAATGGGAGAATATCAAAGGTGGTCTGAGGGCATCACAAGCAGCAGCAGAACCCCACCCTTTGCAGCCTAAAAATTACAAAAGTAAAAGACTTTCCTTGGAGGAGAAAACCACAGAGCACCATGTTCCAGAATGGTGGCAGCTACACTATTTTCCAGAATGACGGTGGTGGCTCAACCAGGTTCCAGAATAGCAGCAGCATAGGGAATTTGTCCATGAGAATCAGGTTCAGAGTGCTAAGCACCAGGCACTCCACCTGTACAGCCAAGAGAGAAGAAAGTTTGGCTACTGCTTTCACTGGCAGCGGACTTTGGCATCATCCATATGGTACTGGTTTTAGGGGCATGCTGAATGCAAGATTTCTGAGGTTAAAAAGGCTTCCACACAGATTTCAGAAGAAGGTTTGAGGGGCCAGGCAGAGTAGCCCTGAAAGGGCAGCATGTAATGCTATCAGGGTGAAGCCAAAAGGGCAGTGCAGACCTCAGAGGTGTGAAGAAGCCAGGAGTGTAGATTGTCTAAGGAAAGCTATAAGGAAGGAGCAAAGCTAATCTGAGAGAGAAGCCATGGGAGCTACACCCCAGAAGTTCCATAGAGAAGGAACCACATGTAGCTCACAATTTGTCACAGATTGTCTCAGATTTACACATGGAACTACAGGACTTAATGTTTGCCCTGCTGGATTTTGAACTTGCTTTGGTCCTAGTGCTTTGTATCTCCATTTGCTCCTTTTGGAGTGGTAAAGTTTATTTGGTGTCATTAAACGTTGGAAGTGCTTAGGCAGACACAGAGACCAGGATTCAATTCCCAGCATGCTGTGCCAGCCCCACTCCCAGGGCACGCTGGGATGGTGACTGAGACTGGGCCTGGTGGCACGCACCTGTAATCCCAGCACTTGGGAGGCTGAAAACAGGAGGATCACTACGAGTCCAGTCTGTGTAGTGAGGCCCTGTAGACCCTGTACTAAATATACTAAAAAATGTTTAAAAAAAGAAAAGAAAAGAAAAGAACTATCTATTCCTAACATGATGATATCTTTGAATGCAGGATAAGTGGAGAAAACCTAACAGGATACATACAAATACACTTGCAAGTATATACCTATTTTTTCAAGAAAAGAGGCAGTGCCGAGTGAAGTGTGCTGTTCCAAAAGAGATAAGTCCTAACCCCTGGTACCTGTGAACCTGGTTTTGTTTTGAAACACTGTCTTTACAGATCTAATCCAGTTAATATGAGATTGTCCTGGGCTGGGCTGGCCTCCAGGCCAGCAGAAGGGAATCTGGGTCTGGAAATGCACATGTACTTATGCATGTGCCTACACATACACAAAAGATCATGTGACTGCAGAGTTTAAAGCATGTCACCGCATACCAAGGAACTCCAGGGATCATCACCAGCAGCTAAAAAGTGGTGGAAAGGAATCTTTCTTAGAGTCTCTAGGAGCACCATTCTGCTGACACCTTGATTTTGAACTTCTGGATTCCAGGACTGTTAGAGAATAAATTTCTGTTGTTTAAAATCAAGTTTATGGTAATTTGTGGTAGTCACAGAAAATGGATTCAGATGATAAGAGGATGAAAACTAAAGACAAAACGCACTCCAGGCCTGAAACACTGAAGGTGGCAGGGTTAAAGGTGGGAAAAGATTTTGCAGATGTAGAAAGGAGAAAAGGCTCCATTTGAACTCACCAGATTTTAGGCACGAATAGCACAGCTGGCAGAGGGGTCAGAACTGGTAGAATCTGTGAATAAGCATTCATGATGTCATAAGAGGAATCAAGGTATTTTTGTGGATCACCATATACCTACCAGGCACTATTTGGTGCCATCTAATTCCACAGCCCTAGGCCTTTCCAGGTGATAAGAAGATAGAAGAATAATCCCTACCTCAAGAAGTTTATAGAGCATTGTTGAGACATTGGACCTGCTTATGTAAAACATAATCTGGAAAAGAATGCACACATGGAAATTAGACATAAGTTTGAACTATGGGGAAGGTGTCATGCTGGCAAACATTTAACAGCCTAGCTTTCCAAAACAGAAAAAACTTGATCTGCATGTCTGACAATTTCTGTGATGTAAATATTCTCCCCAGGGCCAATTCCAAGCTCCAAGCATTATGTCACTGGCCACAGGGCAGAAGGAGATGCTGAGGTCAGTAGAAGCTGCTGTGACCTGGCCCCAGCAGTGCCCTCCCAGCAGGCTGTAAGGAATGAGCAGATGGGGGAAGGGAAGAGCCTTCGCCTGGAAGCAGCCTGAGTGCAGAGGAGCAGGTAAGGAAATGGAGAGGCTGCCAAGAAGCCATGTGGAGGTGGGTCTAGCCCTCAGCTCAGACACTTACTGGCTATGCAGTCTGAGCCTCGGTTTACTCACCTATAACATAGTACCATGACATCATTAGTATTCACCCACAGATTCCATCAGTTCCCACCCCTCTGCCTTGTGTGCCATTTGTGCCTAAAATTTGGTGAGCTAAAATAGACCTTCTTACCCTTTCTAAATCTTAGAAAGCCTTCCCCACTGTTAGTGGGAGCCACACCATCAGCTTTTCAGGCCTGGAGTTAGCTATGTCTTTACTTTTTTTATCTTCTCACCACCTGAATCCATTTTCTGTGACTACCACAAATTACCATAAGATGAGTGATTTTAAACAACAGAAATTTATTCTCTAACAGTTCTGGAATCCAGAAGTTCAAAATCAAGGTGTCAGCAGGGCTGTGCTCCTTCTGAAAGGTCTCATCATGGTCATGTTGCTTGGTACACCGTAGACACCTAAAAAGGTTAAACTGCCTTAAACAATTGAGCTGAATAGTTTTGTTGCAGTTGTTTGTGTAGGGTCGTACCATTTCCAAAGATGCCCACACACATATACTTACAAGTGCACACACACACAATGCATGGACATATGCACATATACACAGACGCACACATAGATCTCCACTGATTAGACAAAGTTACTTATGCATGAAGAGATATTTAATGCTCATTGAATGTAGGCTAGAAGCCCAAGATCATTACATCATTTCTGTTTAGTTGTTCAAGGACATCTGTGGGATAAGAGCTGCAGAGACCTAGGAGAGAAACATCCTGTCGCAGCCTTTGAGGCTACAAACAACCACAGCAGGACCGGAAAAAGTGCTCACGTGAAGATGGATTCCTTCCAGGCTTGTTGACCAGAGGAATTTTAGGTCAATGTGTGTCTTTCAGGAAACAACAGGGAAATGGGAGTTACTTGAATCTGCCCAGTTGGCGTGCAACTGTCTCAGAAAGTGGAGCAAATCCCTGACACAGAAACAAGAGTGTCTCTCATGAAATGGGCCACTTCAGGCAGGCACATCCTGGATGTGTCCTTTCCTTCTGGCTGAGTCCTTGCATAGAGAAAAAGAGTAATTGTGGTTTTGTTGTTTCTCATATGCGAACTCAATTCAAAATTTCATTCTTTGGCTACAAACTCAGGGGCATATCTTGGCTCCTTCAGGAGCCAGGCTGATGAGGACCCTACTCTGAGTGACTCATCACTGCTAGAGATTACTGCTGTGAAAACAATGATCATACTTTTATTCTTCTAAAATATTCATTTATAATCCTTTGCACATTGAAGGAATTTAAAGGCACTCCTTACATTTGCATGGCTATTATGTCGAAATTTATACAGATTGGTTGCTTGTGAGAGGAAGCCATCACTGCTAAAAGCCAAGAAGGATCTCTGATGAGGACAAATGGAAAGACTTCCAGGCCCTGCCGTCAAGGCCATTCCCAGCGAGAGGAGTTGTAGTGGTCAAGCAGGTGAGTGAGTTTGGAAAGATGTTTAGAATCTGGAGAAGACGTCTCGGTTACTCTTCTCTCATTGCTGGGACAAATACCCGCCCGATACCCAAATGAAGGAAAGGAAAGGTTTACTTAACTCACAGTTAGTTTAGGTTTCAGTCCGTGCTCAGCTAGCTCAAAGGCAGAGTGGCACATGGTGGCCCAGATAGCAAAGAGCAAAGAGTGCAAGAGCAAACAGGAGTAGTGTCAATAATGGCAGCAGAGAGCAAGTCTGTCTCCCTTATGTTCAAGTTATCCATCCCAGGCTGGGGTAGCCTTCACACCCCTAATCCCAGCAGGACTCACACCCATAATCCCAGTGGATCATGAGTTAATCACAAACTCTAGAAGTCCACCCCATGTCTGCACAAGGCTCTGGGGGGACAGCTAGACACAAACAGTAACAGAAGGGCAGACCAAGCAATCAGAATATCTGAATATAGGTACAGAGCAAAGGCTGCTAGCTCACAAGCCCATGGGGAAGAGCAGTCATCTGTCACACAGGAAGCAGACCAGGCTGCATCTGGTGTGTGGGCTTGACGCAAAGGTCACACAAACAGGTGCTGAGACTGTATGGGGACTTCACACCATCGGCTTTCTACCCAGGATGTATACGTGGGGGACCAAGATAAGACTTGTAATTTATATGGGGTTGAGGTAGGGCTGGGTCAGCAAGAGAGCACAGGAGGACTAGGGAGAAGCTGGTAAATCTAAGAGGTTAGAATACTATGCCACCTTTTGTGCTGTTCTGTTGAAGCTGTTACTAGAAATTCTGTTTAAGCTCTCCCCTTTCTAGGTGCCTTCCAAAAAGAGTTAAGGCCATCATACTAAAGTGACGCATACGTACCCATGTTTATAGCAGCGCAATTCATAATTGCTTGGACAAAGAAAGTGTGGTCCTTCCAGACCATAGAGCACTACTGCTATAAACTGGAGTCATTTGTAAGAAAATGGATGCACCTTGAGGCCATAATGTTAAATGTAAAAAAATCAGACACACATTTAAATATTGTATGATTTCTCTTTAAAAAAAAAAAAAAAAACTATTTCGGGGGGTACTGGGAATCAAACTCAGGACCTTGTGCTTGCTAGGTAAGTGCTTATGCCCCTGAGCTATCTCCTCAGCCCTGCATGGATTCTCTTATATGAGCAATAAATAAATTGCAAAATGAAAATGGATCATAGAAAGTAGGGAGATTTCAAAGACTTAGTTTACATAGCAAGGAGTTGTTGCTGCAGTTCACAGCTAGAATTTCTCAATCCCCAGAGACATTTGCTTTTCCTTAGAGTTTTCAACTGATTGGATGAGGCCCGCCCATGTTGTCAAGGGCAGTCTCCTTTCCTTAAAGCCAGTGTTAACCATGTTTCCGAGAGGCCCTCAGAGGAGCACCTAGGTTAGTAATTAATTAACCAACTTGCTACTATAGCCCAGTTGAGTTAGCACACAAAATTAATAACACTCCTCCTAAATGCATGATATTCTTTTATGTATGAAGATGAGGACTGGGGAATCAGGAAATCGAGCTCGTTTCTGTTATCAAGGACTCTCTTCAGGATGAGGCATGCTGTGGAACTTCCTGCTGTACTTAGTGCAAGATGCTCTGTGCTGTGGCTCCCCTTTGCTTCCTGCCCAGTGGCCTCCCCTAAAGCTTGGTTCCTCCTCCTAGGTCCCACTATTTTTTAGCAGTTTCACTGAATTTGTAAGGGACTCCACAGCGCTGTCTGTTTCCTGTCACTGGCCAGAAGGAGTGCCTCACCGAGATGGCTGGAGCCGCGTTAGCTGCTGAGGATGTCCCGCTGCTCCCACACTCGCATCTGTGTAAACGCTCACAAATGGCCTCCGTCCTGGAAGTCTTGCTTCTGGGGGGGCTCGCGCTCCTCAGCCTTGAGAGTGCCCTGGGAGTAGAAGCAGCCAGGGATCTAATACACTGGCCCAATGGCCCTAGGGACTCTGGTCACACCAACAAGTTCTCCTGTCATCTCGTAACGTTGTGTGATCTGCTTACTTATAAACTTTCAAAATATTTCCTAATGGTGTTACTTTCAAGAAATATCTGTGATCAATACTTAGGGAATAATTCTCTCTAAGAAATTATATATATCTAAAGTGCACTCACCAGGCAAACAAGTTTATAATTTTTTTTAAGGCATTTGGTTCAGGGTCTACAGGGTCTCACTACACAGACTGGACTCATAGTGATCCTCCTGTTTTCAGCCTCCCAAGTGCTGGGATTACAGGTGTGCGCCACTACACCCCATCTCAATCGATGTGTCAGCGCACCCCCAGGGCAGGCCAGCAGGGCAAGTTTGTAATTTTTAATGTTTTCATTTTCTTTTCTCTCTTACATTTTTTTGTTTTTATCCTTATGTTTTTTTTTTTCCTTTCCTGCTTTGGGTCTTTGAAGACTAAACTCTTCAGATTTTGTAAGTATGAATATGAGCTTTTTTTTTTTTAATGTATTTGATATAGCGTCTCACTATGCAGCTCAGACTTGTAGTGATCATCCTGTGTCAGCCTCCCCAGCAATGGGATTACGGATGTGTGCCACCACACCTGACCTCAGTGGCCTGCTCAGCACACGGGGGAAGGAGTAATGGGGCTGGTGTGGCATATGGTGCTGGGGATCAAACCCTGGTCCCCTGTGCTTGCCTAAGCAGGTGCTTAGTCCACCGAGCTATCTTGCTGGCCCTGAATATGAGCTTCTGATTTAGATTCTTTACTAAAATAATTTCCTGTGGTCACTACCTTCAATGTTGTGTTATCTTTTATTAACAGATTGTGTGCTCTTTTTAATCAGTCATAGCAACAACAGGTGGGTTGGGACACAAGGTCGCATGGGAGGACCACCTGCTATTGTTTACTTGGTCTCCTCTTGCCTGTTGGGGGTGAAGTGAGACCTGGGAGTTAGCACCGAACCAAAGATTGTCCCAGCTACAGGAGTGAACAGTCAACCCATCTTCTATTCTTTCCACTCCTGGTTAGGCTCTTCTGGTTCAGAATCTTAACAGGAAGGATAGTGTGGAAGATTCACAGAGAAGAGGAAAGACTGGAAAATTTGAGTGATAAAAACAGGAAAGGCGTAAGGATCACATTGATGTTATAATATGGAAACTTTGTAATCAAAACCTTGGTTTTCTTTGCCTAAAATAGGAAAACCCATGTGAAACTGTCTTCAGGCTCTGGATCAGTTGAGGGGAAAATAAGAGTCTGAAAGTTTCTTATCCATAATAACTTCTGTTAAAATGGAAAATCATTAACCTTAACTTATTTTAAGAGTACAAATAATAGCAATACAATATTTATTCATTGTTTAGCATCAGACCTTATGGTAAGCATGTTATATACATTAACTCATTAAATCTTCACAAAAATTAAATGACTCAAGTCCTGTGAATAGCTAAAGAAAGTGCCATGTGATGAGGTTAAGTAGGCCGTTCACAGTTGCACACCAATAAGGAAAGGAGTTACAATAGGAAAACATCTCAAGCAGCACAACTCTGCCTAACTTTGGCAGAAGACCCCCAAAACATGCATTTTTCTTTCACATATTTTCCTATACATTTATTTCTCTTTATTTCAATCAGACTTTTTTTTTTTTTTTACATCTTGTCCATACTGTGGGAGAATCTGACTGTATCTTTAGCTGTCTTCTATTTCTGTGGTAGATTAGAAGCCCCTGCTACGCAGGGCATGATGATATATTTATATATTTGCGTTCATTTGTAATAGGATAAAAATTTACACCATTTTACTGAAATTCTAAAGACTGGAATTTATCACACTTCCAGCGCTATGGGGGTAGTGCTATTGGTTCTCCTGGGTAGTCGCATGACAGTCACCACGTGATGTCTCTCTTCATGAGCTTGTGACAGGTGCTCTGAATCTGAACCCATCTGCCGAGTTTCCAAGGTGAAAAGATGCCTTGATTCCACCTTCCCGGAGCCTTGGCATGATTCTCCCCGCAAGCCCACCACCTGCCCCCACGTCTCCACCTCGGCTCGCTTCTGGGTTTCCCACTGGGTGGCCTAGTTCAGCTCTGTGCTTCGAGACCACTCCTGACCTTCATCTCTTCGGCTGCTGCCCCTCTCCCACAGCAAGTCTCGCCATTCTCTCCTCATCCTCCCTACCATCCTATAGTACTTCGTGGCCTTACTGTATATTTGCTCATGGATTGTGTCACCTTTCTTGTTCCCTCACCCAGTGCCTCTCAAACTTTAGTGAGCATGAAGATTTTCTATTTCCTTAAAAAAAATAAAAGTAAAATGACCTAATGATCCTGAGAGTCCACCTCTGGGTAGCTACCACAGAATTGAAATCAGGGTCTGAAACAGACGTGGCAGCACTGGTCATTGTTGACAAAGGGAGGAATCCACGTGGCCTCCAATGACTGAATGGCTTGGCAGAGAATGTCTGTGTGCTTCCAGGGGTATATCACTCTGCCCTAAAAAGGAAGGAAGTTCCGGCACATGCTCCAACATGTGCCGGAATGTTGAGGCCGCATGTCACGTGCAGGGAGCCTAGAGTCACATACATAAACACGGAGTAGAGGGCAGTGGCCAGCGGGAGGGCAAAGTTGTTCAGTGGGACATAGTGTTTGGGGAGATAAGAAGAGTTCTAGAAAGGTGCTACTCAACAGTGTGAGTGTATTTCGTAGTATTCAAGATGTCTTCTACGTTGCCTATATTTTGCCATGATTTTTAATGAAAGAATCATTTGGAAGCAAAAAAAAAAAGCTCCTCAGCCCACCTATGAGATAACCATTTGGGATTTTATTTTATTTTTCTTATTTTGGTCTGGATGGAAGGCAGAGAAAATGTCTCATCCTAATGGTCACTACCATGTTCTTTCGAGGCAGGTAGATTTTGGATGGGATTGAGTGTTCGGGATGGTATGGCCACAGACGGCAGGTAGCTTTCAGGACAAATTTGAAGGAGCCTGTAGATTTTGCAGTATGTTAAGTATTGTTTTAAAAGCCTTAAAGTACAGCCTGCCTGCTTCTAAGTGAAAGGGAGAGAATTATCTCATAAATACCCAAATGCTCAACATTTAACTTCGTCCCAAATCAATATTGTGTGTGCTTTATATGGAAGATAACTGAAACTGAAAAACTGCATAAGTTGTCCTTGATTGAGCACAAAGTTAAAAGGTAAAATATGACTGAGATGCTTCTGTGTGTTCACCACACCATTTCCTGTTTTGAGGGGACCCAGGGCGACTAGATGTCCAAGTTTAGTTGACTTTGGAATTTGATTCCTGCCATGTGATTGATCTCTGGCCCATGCACAAAGACCTCCAGACCCAGCCCTGCTTAGCTCCTTTCTTTCTTATTCTTCCATTGCAAATCTGCAGGACCCATGTTCCCAGTGGCAGTCCTATAAGACAGGGAGGAGCTCTGACCTGCCCCACACTTAAGGTGAGTAAGAAATGAATGTTGATTGAGTCAAACTACTTAGGCCTCTGACGCATTTGTCCCTGAAGCATGACCTGCTTCATCCTCACTGAATCCATATCCTTGGCTGCTCCTGTCAGTGGCAGTGGCTACCTCTGAGCTCCATTTCATAAATTCCTTTTGTATCTCTTGCAGCACCAACAATAGTGCTAAATTTACAGCAGCCATTCCTCTCAAAAATATTTTAGGACTCGTGGGTTATGAAAATGATGAAAATTCCAGGCTAAGAGAGAGAAATGGAAAACCCCATTATTCTGGGAAATTGAAGCAACTCCAAGAAAACCATTTAGGTAATTCTTAACTTCAATTTCTTACTCCCACCTTCTGTCCCTAGTACTTTTTCTCAACTTGCTGCTGTCATTTTTCTAAACCCTCAGAAAATTGAGCTTTAATTTTAGCAAAGAAAATGTAAGACAAAACATGTAAGGAACAGGCTAATGATTATTTATAAATAAATTGCTGTTGCCAAATGAGACCAATGCTCAGCGTTGAGCTCATGTAGGGAAAATTAGATCCATTCCTAAAGAAGCAGAGCCAGCTCAAGGCCGTTGCCAAATCAGCGGCTCTGATGCACACATGGCCTGAGACACGAAAAGGGGAAATGGAAGTCAGAGGCTTGGATCAGGGCAAGTGCAAGCCATGAGGGCAAACAAAGGCAGCTTCCCAAACCTGAAGGCCTCTAATTTGTTGTTTTGAAAACTATCATCCCAGCACTGTATTTCTTTTGGGCATTTGTGCATGTGGTAAAGATATCAGTAATAATTGGTATATATTTTTCCCTTTTCTTCAGGGATGTGGCCATCAGTACTTAGCTAGGCATATGGCCATACTAAAGATAGACTGCATTTCTAAGTCTTATATGTAGCTGTTGGTAGCCAAGGAATTATGTTCTGGCTCATGGCATGAGAGAAGGGACAGCCGCATGTTCCAAGATAGGTCCTTGCGTCTGGGGATGGGTAGAGGCCATGCGGGCCCCTTCTCTTTTATGCATGCAAGGTAGATCTGATGGTTTCCAAAGAACACGAGGATGGGGATAAGTTCCTCAAGTGGGTAGAACAGAAACTGGAGGCACATGTACCTGGTGATTTTAGAGCTGCCATGAAAACTATCAGCCACTCTTTGCTCAAACATTTTGTGAGAGACATGTGCACTTGCCATTCTTCGATCACACGAAAGCTACCATAACTTGGGAATTTTTTTTTGGGGGGGGGCCTGGCTCAGGATGCTTTGGGGGCAGGTCTGGCAAGGCATGAGGCTCTGGAGATCGAACTACAGTATCCAGAGCCTGACTGCCTTCGCTTAAGCAGGCACTTATACAACTGAACTACTGTGCAGGCCCCATGACTTGGGATTTTTGAAGTTCATGACATTGCGGTATCCCAGCATTTGTGCACACCCACACAGTGCAGGTTTCTACCTTAGTAAATGCCTTGTGGATTGCCTAAAATGCATACAGTTGGTTCATAATCGGCAGACACAGGCAAGTGATATAGTAAGTATGTCAGTTGCATTGTTTTTTAAATAGGTCATATTTTGGAAACTTTGTGTTGAGAATCTTTCCACTGAATATGTGTACTAGGAAGGGTGTAAGCGTATGTTGGACTCAATAGTCTTTTTAAGCAGTGTACACGTTAAGCCCTTACCAAAATAAAAAAAAAGAAATAGCATAAAAGTCTTCAAGCTAACTGTAATGTGACAGGAATCACATGCTTTATGAAAGAGCAAATGGGTCTGGGAATACAGTCAGTGGCACAGCCCCTTCACGGCAAGCGCAAGGTTCTGAGATTGATTTCTGGTACAATAAAAAAAAAAATGTGTGTGCATTTCAGCCTGGTTTTCCCCTCTACACCAGAATCCTATCACTTAAATAAACAATGAAATTCAATAATCATTCCTTGAACAGCTATGTTGCCTCTGTGCAAACCTCTGGTGATAGGAAGTGCAATGAGACATAGTGCAGGCAGCATGAGGCACAGCTCGAGGGCAGCCATGGGATGGGGCAAACATGAGATGGTGCACGGGAATAATTTTTGTCACAAGGTCATGGATGAACAGGATTTCCCAAGGCATAGAGCACTGGTGGTGAACCTATAGCAGGCTTGTTATTTATTTTTCTTTTAAGACAAAAGATGTCAATGTATGTTGGGTTTTTTTCTAAACTAAAGCCTGAGCATTCAAGTTTAAGTGCAGCATTGGCACTTTGTGATAAATAAGTGGGTTTGGGGTTGCAGTTTGGGCACTTATCTCTAGAAGGTTCATTGTCACTAGCACAGGAGACAGAGATGTTCCAGAGAAAGAAAAGCAGGTAGAAAGGGGGCTAAATGTGCCTGCTCTTATGGACAATCATGGTTGAGACACAGCTGTGAGATCTCAGCCAAGATTTGTGGCAGCCATGAGAACATGTGTTTTGGTCCTTGAACACAGGAGGTGGGCAGCACACGACAGCACACACTGCCCACACAGACATTGAGGCGGTTCATTTGCAAACTCTTGAAATGTTAGAAAATACTGTTTTTTGTTTGCAACTAGTGAGAGGGTAGAACATATTGCTTCTGAGTCCCTGAGAGCTCCTTACTGTGCTCTAGGTAAAGCCCAAGCCTCGGTGAGCCCCTCAAGTCCACCCTCCACCTGACACTAGCATGCGTGTCCAGACTCATCTGTCACCGCGCCTCCTCTCTTTGTGCTGCAATTGCAGCTGTAGTGCCAGATGTAGTGGCTTCCAGAGCTGACTCACAGCTTCAGGTCCGCAGCATGCAGCTATGGAGTTGCTGGCTGCTTTCTTTCCACTGGTGTTAGACTGAAAGCTCAGCAGTACTCTTGCCCATAGGGGGCGGGTGACAATATGAAGCTACAGTGCTACCCCTGCGCTGTATGAACTCTCCTGACACCTGCCATGATATATCTATGAAGGTACATTATGAGCCACCCAGACATCCTACGCTAATCCCTCACACATTACCAGATGATGACTCCGAGTTGTTACTATCATGCTAACTATGCAGTAAGAAATGGCAATACATTGAAAGTCTTTGTACGTGGAAAAAAGTCTGAAGACCCAGGAGACTGCTACGTCAGTGACATGTTTAGGGATATACATGAACACTCTACCACATTAAAAAAAAAAATTACTGCAGTAGTCATTTCTCAACACCAAGAAGGTAACACCATTACTGTTTGGAGCCAGGCCTAGAGCAAGGAAGGGTTCTGTGTAAATCTGAGCAGAAGGGCAAGTATCTCTACCACTTAGGGCATTTGACTCAGCAGATGCTGTGGTACTGGAAATTTGTGAGCGGGGAAAAATAATGACATGGAATTTAGGCAAGCCCCAGTAGGAGAATGGCCACGTTGACCCTGGCGCTCCAGACTGACATTATGCTTCCTGTAGGTAGGAGAGAACTCTACAACGTGTGAGAACCACTTTTTGGTATACTATTTGTCTCTAAGAAAGACAGAGAATTTGACCATGAGGCATCAAGTGGCCATATGTTCAGAGCTGTCTGACCTAAGCAAAGTCTTCTCAAACTACCAAGTAAAAGCTTGGGTAGACCCAGTAGCAATCCATTGTAGGATGGAGTGGCTCATTCAAGACTGGGAATGAGCAGGGACAAAGGGTATAATTAAACTGCCCTAGTGGCTGTGCAGAACCCCCAAATCACCCACTGGTATTGCCCAGTGCCTGTCTCTCAGAGAATGTCAGAACCAACATGTATGTGTATGAGGAGGGGTCCTTATGACCAGGCAATGGAGGTGTAAAGCCCCAGAGTTTTATTCAGTTATGGGTTGGCTTAGTATGTGAGTAAAAGTAAAAAATGGGCTACTGGGGTGCCTTTTCAGGGGTGGCAAAGAGAAGTCTCCCTAGTTATTAGTCTTTGAAAAGGTCTTAGTCTCCAATTATATGGAAAGAGAAGCCCACTGCCGGATGTAAAAGCAGTGGGCTCATCAGCAGCAGTGAATGACTTTGCTGGTTATGATGAGGGCTGCAAAAGAGAAACATTGGAAGACTAAGAACAAGAGTATCCCAGGAGAGGTATGTGGGTATACCCATGGAAGTGACTTGCCCACTGAACAGGCAGTAGCCAACCAAGTCAGACCTGATGATTGTCCACTCCAGGGTTGGCATGTGGGCCCATGAATATAGTAGTCATGACAGTAACATGGAAAATGGATATGTTCGTAGGAACTCAGGTGCATCAAGGCTATAATATAACTGTTGTCCACTCAATGTCCAATCTACCCACAAGAGACCTCCACTGAGTCACAGATATGGCTTATTCCCCAGCTTGGTGACACATTAATTATACTGGACTGGACAATAACACATCTTGACTTGAATTAATACATATTCCATGTGTATGGTTGCCAATCTACCCACAATATTTCTCAAAGTACCACTAACAGTACTTGCATATCACAAGATGTCATATAATGGCCCTTGAGCCAGGTATGATGGTACACTGCTATAATCCTAGCACTCAGGAGGCTGAGGGAGGAGGATTGCTAATCATTCAAAGCCAGCCTG
>NW_004524822.1:479625-492261 GCF_000260255.1 Octodon degus | reverse complement strand
GCCATCTTGTAGGCACGGTCCTTCACAGCTCTCCACACACTACCACAGTCAATGTGTTGTTTCAGTTTTCTTGTTCCAAGAGATCAGACTACAAGAACAGGAGTCAACATGGTAGAAGAGGTAATGCCCAGAGAGATTGTAATTGCCCAGAGAGCGCAGGGCTGTGGTTAGCCCAGGACAGGAAAGAAACATGTGCCATCAAGTAAATGATCTTTTGCCATCTCTCTTGCTACTTCTCAGTTTTAAAGGTAAATGGAGAAAAACAGGCGCTAAAACATAACAGCATGTTGATTACATGTATAGTGGACTGCTTTTCAACAGAAGTGCCAATGGAGAAATGGCCATTTTTTCATAAACTGTGCTGAAACAACAGGAAGTTCAAATGGACCACACTGAAGGAGCTCCCAATGATCAGTGTGGGAACAATTTTGAGCAACACAATCAGATAAGCCTGGATTTTCATCTAAAGCATAAAAATCAATATGTATGAGTTTGTGCTGATATCAAAAATGGTTGGATAAATAAATAAATAAATGAATAACTAATTCTCCTAGGGAGAATTCCAAATAGCTATAAAGATACTCCACCTACAGGGAGAAAGCACAACTCTAACTCCTCAATTAAGAGTATCATATGACCTTTCATCTCATCTAAAGAATACAGTACAGAAAAGGAGAGGGAAGAAGAACTACTCTGGGGAAATTTAACTAACTATTGCAGCCAAACGATAAAGCTAGTAGGTGAGTGAGAATCTGGAGTAGAAAAGAACAGCCGTAAAATGAAGGTTACTGTAATAAGCTATCAACTTTAGGAAATAATAATTTGCCAGTATTGGTTCACTAAATGTAACAATGCATGGTAGTGTAGGGTGTTAATAATAAGGAAACTGAAAATGGGATCTAGGATGACCTTCTGTATTCTCTGCTCGAGGTTTCCTGTAAATCTAAAGCTGTTCTAAAACATGACATCTATCAATAAAAAATCAAATGGCTTCTTTTATTTTATATTATGTACAAGAATTAATTCAAATGAATCAAGGGACTAATTTTAAAACTAAAACTTAAAATTTTGGAAGAAAATGGGAGAAAATTTTCATGGTCATGGGTTAGGCAAAGATTTCATAGGATGCAAAAAAAGCACAGGTCAGAAAAAAAGAAATGGATAAATCAGAAAGATCTATTTATCAAAATTAAAACCTGATTTTCAAAAGATAATAAGAAAACGAAAAGTGATGAACCAAAAGAAAATGCTCTCAGAATATACATAATTAATGAAGTTTTGGGACCTGAAATACATTATGAAGCTTTACAATTCAATGAAAAGGAAAAAAATAAACACTGTAATTCAGAGGGAGAAAAGAATAATATATCTAGTGAATGGAAAATAATTTGTCAATTTCTGATAAATTTATAACCCAGCAAATCCTACTTTTAGGTTATCACCTAAAAAAATGAAAACTTACACCCATACAAGGCCTTGTAAACACATCTTCATAACAGCCTTGCTCACAGTAGCCAAATACCAATTCCCATCCCCTCAAGGTCCAGGGTTCATATATCATAATCCCAAGGAAAAGTAATTGGAATTCTTGAAAGTAAATTCCAACCTACTACTTCCAAAGTAACCGATGATGAGAAAAAAGAGACATACTACGATTGGGGAGTCCTAACTCCAATGGGAACAGAGGCCATGACTCAGGGCCAAACCCAGGTTTTAATAATTCATGAAGAGGGGAGTGGCTTGGGGGTGAGTGACAGTGAGAATAGTGGGAACTATGTGAAGTCTGTGAGCCTGGGCTAAGTAGGAGGACCAATGGCAGTGCTACAACACGCGAAGAGAGATGTGCAGAATAAGTAACAATTCCTTCCTGTAGCAGGCAGCCTCTAAGTCTGGAGGAGTCTGCATAACATAGTTTGAGGAAATGCCTCGGCTCTTACCTGCCCTGGGATATCATTGTTTCTTTCTAGCACCTTGGCTAGACCATTTGCATTGCTTATAGCCAATTGAGGAGGATAAGCGGCTCCCTAGCACCAGCCCCGTGGGTGCGTGTCAGTAAATGGGATAGAGTGAATGTGAATTAAATGAAGGTGAATTATCTTCTTTCAGGGGAAGTCCTCATGACGGTCCTCCACAGTCAAAGATAGACACAGCCCAAATGTCCATCTGCCATCTGCAGGTGGGCAGATGAACAGAACGTGGTTTATTCACCAAAGAAAAGGAATGAATGGATCTATGTAACAACACGAAGGTGTCTTAAAAACATGACAATGAATGCGGGATGAAAGAAATTAGAGACATGAAACACATACATAGGATTCCATGTATATGCAATTCTAGAAGGGAGAATTGAATCTGTGGTTACAGAAAATGGACTGTCAGCTTCCTGGGATGGAAGATTGAGAAAATGAACTGCAGTGGAGCACAGGGAAGATGTTTAGGGTGATTTATAGATATAATTAGCCAAAACTCAATAAGACTTAAATCATTTTGATTGTAAGTTGCACTCGAATAAAAACTTTACTTTAAAAAAGGTTCATATTCCTTTTGCAGCATCTAATTGTCCACTTCCTTAAAGCCCCTATATCACCAAGTATTATTGCAGTTTTGCTTTTTGCCATTCCAGTGGGTGAAAAGTGTAATTTCTGACATTTGAGATAATCCTCCGCTGATTGTGCAGTAGGTAACCATAAAGGAAGACCTTACTGTGGAGTTGCACACTGAAAGTCATTGCCAGTGACCCTAAGGCTAGCGAGAAGGATCACTTTTCCTTCAAGCTTGCCTTTCTAAATCCACTTTTCTAATACTCCACTTTTCTTTAATAATTTCAGTATTTCAGGTTCAGCCCTGCCCTGCGAGCAGCATTGTCTTTTACTGTGTGTCCTGTGACTCTTCCTACCAAAGCCCACATTCATATACTTCAGTGTTAAACTCAGGAACACTTTAGCCCAAGCATATTCTACCCTTATCTCCCCTTCAAACTTATATTTGGATGCAGACATCCAAATATTCTTAAGATTGCTGTTTTCCCAATCTTAAGACAAAAGTCTGATAAAAATTCAGTTTGGGGGCAGTTCCATATCTCTATTAACCAGACTGTCACCCTAAGACACCCCTATGTGATTTGCTAAGGCCATGGCTGATCTTAGGAATCATGTGATCCAGCCTCCACATTTTACAGGAAAGAAAACTGTTCGCATTTATGTAGCTAGTACTGGCAGAGTTAGAACTGGAAAGCTGCACTCTCACCATCTGCCCTGGACTCTTTCTTCCACTTTCTACCATCTCGTGCTGCTCTCCAGCAGAATCCCTGCCAGTGGAAGCACCCAGTTGTAGTTTTTCATGTGGCAAAGCTTTTGGGAAACACCAAACATGCATCGTATGCTGAGCTTGTCCATCACTTTGCCTGCAAAAGAAAAATAATGTGCTTGTAATTTTAAAGATTTAACAAACAATGAGACAAAGTCCTGGAAGATTTCGCTGTGATGGCTGTGAGGAGAGCAAAACATTTGCTTGTGTAGTGGGATGATAGCATGTTTACTTAGAGCAGCCCTAGATTCCGACTTCATCCTGGCATCATGTTTAAGCAGTGCCTTCTTTGTTTATTCTGAAAAATGTCCTCATTGGAAAAATAATTATATTTAACTGTCATTACAAGGAATTTCTAACTAATAAGCAGCATTGTTCCAAATGCTTATTTCTTATTATCAGAAGTAGACAGGGAGTGTTGGAGGGAATCATCTATAATCAACTTCTAAATCATACTAGAGTAGGGAAAAAAGGTCCAATTTTCTCTTTTACTTCTTTGGGGGAAAACCCTACCTCAGTTGACTTACTTGCTCAATTTGTTCAAACATTACTTTAAAAGATTTCCAAGATTCCAAATGTCTGTTCATCTGCTTTCCATAAGTAAATTATAGCCTCATTTGGGAAGGAAATGTTTTGACAGAATGTGATATTAAAGTGCATCAACCAAATTTAACTTGTGTACACAGTGAAGAATTTGGAACCTTTCTGCATATTCAGACCCAAGTTTGACAGTACACGTGTGTCTGGCATGTGCCTTCTGGAAATCTCATGTTGTAATGTTTGGCCAAGTGAGAGCTAAAAATATGGACAGGCTTATAGCTTTCCAGATGTCACATGATGCCAGGTCTGCAGAGTAATAGATTTTTGGTGTGTGCCTTCAGGTCACAGGGCTCCTGAAGACAAGAAAGGGTGGTGTTCTTTTTCTGCACTCCCTTCTTACAACCATGGTTCTTTTAGCCCGAAGTTGCCACAGAGATATCAGCCAACAAAGGGAGCTTTCACTGAGCACAGAGGAGAGTTGGAGATGGCAGCCTGAGAGTTTCCAATGGCTGCTGTAACCAATACCGCAGGCTGGGGGAGTTCAACAACAGAACTTTATTTCCTCACAGTTAGTTCTGCAAGGAACTTTAAGACGGAGGTATTGGCAGAGCTGGCTTTATTCTGAGGCCTCCCCCTCTTGCAGATGGGCACATCCTCCTTGTGTCTTCCTATGGGTTTTCCTGCTGCATGTGTCTGTGTTTTAATCTCCTGTCCTTGTAGGGACACCAGTCACAGGATTAGGGGCCCTCTAATAACTTCATTTGGACCAAGGCCCTGTATCCAAACACAGTCCCACTCTGGAATACTTACAGGGATCAAGCCTAAGCAGGATTTTTATTTCCATTTATCAATATTAAAAAACATTGTCCATTGCTGCCCCTGTACTTGTCACTTGCCACATTAGGGGAGGGGAGTTGTAGTCAGACAAAGGAAAATTTAATGTATCAGTTGCCCCATTCAACAGTTGATAAGCCAGGAATTAAGTTGATAAGCCAGCATGCACTGGTACTTGGTCCTGAAGGGGGAAAAAAAAGAAAGAAAAAAAAAAAAAAGAAAAGAAAGAAGGAAAACGCTCCTAAACTTACTAACTCAGTTTTGCTCATCCTCCAAGAGAAGGCACATCTTCCTGAAGAAAACCTGGTCCCCCCTCCTGGCCTCTGCTGTGTCCTGCCAGAGCCGCAGAAGAAAGACTGTCCCAGCACCTTTTATTTCATGTCTCACTTTGCAGTTCTCCTCACTCTGTGTAACCCTGATTGTCTTCCCACCTACACTAAGTCTTCTATTCTATAGCCTGATTGGTGGGCACAGCTTCTGACACTTAATAAACAGTCAGTGGATAAATGCATCAGGAACTTTTGCTTCCAGTGTTGTTTCTCCACTAAGGGTACCTGACCACTCAACCACCCAGGTGAAACACGGGTGTGGACAAAAGCGTCCAGCCATGGCAGTCTACATCCAACACAAACTCTTGTGTGAAGTTAGTAGAACTGAAGAGTGTCGGCATTCTCTTGCGCACCACTACTTGGAAGCATCTCACACCATCACTCAGATGGAGATGGCATGTCAATTTGTTAGGCAGTTTGCTTTTCATGACCTTGAGGAATGGCATTAAAATGGGCTCTGAACTCTGCAGCTCAAATTCTGAACAGATTGCCTCAATATGAGCCCCAGGTCTGCTATTTATTAGCTGGTGGTTTTGGGCAGTTACCTCACCTCTCTGTGTCTAGCTTTCTCCATTGGTGTAGTGGAGATAATAACAACAAGAATAATACTACATACACATAAACTTCAAAGGGCTACTAGGGGGAGGAGAAAAGTGAGTGCATATAAAGAACTAACTCAGGCTAGCACCTGCAAGGTAGTAAGTGTGACATAAGTGTGTGTCCCTATTACATTATTATCATTCCATTATCATTAATGAAAAAGGAAGCCTTCAGCTTGGTTCCAGCCCATCATTATAATCCCAGTCTGCCAGGCTGTTCACATCATTTCCTGCCCACTTGCATCCTGTGGATCAGCCCCCCCCCCCCACCTGACTCAGCCCAGGACTGAAACTGCAAACAGTAGCTGTCCAGGTCACATACTCTTTGGGCAACTGTTCCCTTTCCTTATTGGATCTTGTGTGTCCTGGAAGGTTTGAGGTAAACAATGTGATCACAGCCCCCAGCTCCAGGAGCCCCCAGGAGAAGAAAAGAGGGGTTGGTGCTGGGAGTGCAAGGTCCGGTGGTTTTCCACTGTGAGGCAGGAGCAGGGAGGGAGGGGAGGAGTGGATCCCACAGGAGCTGAGGCCTGGCAGACCTAGCTGGGAGCTTTCCAATGACTCCCCTCCATAAAAACAAGCCAGCCACCCCACCTCCCAGCACCAGCTGCTTCCACTTCCTTAGCACATGTCCGTTCACCTGGACTGTTTACAGGCTTCACATCCAGCAGTTTTCAAACAGAGGAAAACCGGGGCTTGTCCACACCACCCAGACAGCAGAGATAAGGGGGAATCCAGCTACAAACAGTGTGAAACTGTGCTGAAGAACCCAAGCTCTACCAGAACAACACATTTCCCTTCACTTTTACAGTTTCCTGAGTGGCTGAGGAACCTAGTTCCCTTGTGTGCTTGGACACACCAGGCTAAGGAAGTGCTGGATGCTACAGTGACTTCTAGACTGAACTACTCCCCCAAAAACACGTAAAAAGAGAATCGTATACAGAAGCCCATGTGACAGAAGGAAAAATATCACATTGGAAAGCCTGACTGTCAGCAACCGGAGAGATTTTTAGGTTTGAATGCAGCTCTGCCATCTTGATTTGTGTCTGTCCCAAGATCCTGCCTTCCCAATTGAGAGTGGGATTTTGGCTCACTCAACCAACTCATAGAAGATATCCCTGAAGAGCAGGCTTTCTCTAGAATGGCCTTAATAGTTGTTATATAGCTATCTACTATCCAAATTTCATAAGGATTATCACAGAAATCAAAATAAAAATTTCTCTATGAAATAGAAAATGACAAGACAAAGGAAGAAAATGTAATCTCAGGTCTCCAGGTCATTCAGAACAAGTCCAGGAGATGTCAACATAGAAGAAATTGGAAGCCACACACCTGAAATCTCTGAAATGATAGCAACTGAAGTAAAGAAGCAACTCCAGGTGGGTATAGATTCAATCAGATTGTAAATAAATCTCTCAGGTGAAAAAAGAAATGGCAGCCATAATGAAAGAATTGCTGAGAATATCTAAAGTAGAAATAAATAAAAAATAGAGGAGCATAGAAAAATTATGAAAACCTTGAATGAACAATATAGGAAAGAATTAGAATGCTTTAAACAGATTCAAATGGATCTCCAGGAAATTAAAAACTCCATTAAAAACTTGGCAAAACCACTTGAACGAAACTGAAGATAGACTTTCAGATCTCGAAGATGGTACTGCAGTTATTGACCACTTCAGAACAGATCTCGTAAAATAACAAGGAAGCACGAAATAATAATTAAATAGTTGCAAGATGATACAAAGATGAACAACATAAGACTGAAAGGTGTCAGTGAAAAAGGAACCAATACAAACGGCATAAAAAGATTATTTGCAGAAGTGCTAGCAGAAAATTTCCCAAGCATGGGGAAAAAAATCTAACATATAGAAAAGTGAGGCATATAGAACTCTAGTTAGCATTAACCAAAATAAATCTGCACTTGGGCATATAATAATCAAGATCCCAGAAAGTTAGCACAAGATTGGAGTACTAAAAGATGTTAGAGAAAAGAAATAGATTACCTATAAAGGAAGGCCCATCAGAATCACAGCAGATTTCTCGACACAAACCATCAAGTCAAGAAGAGCTTGGAGTGAAGCATTTCAAGTCCTGAAGGAAAACACTTCCAAACTAGATTGATGTACACTGAAAAACTATCATCTTTCAAAATTAGTGGAGAAATAAATTACTTCCATGACAAAGAATAACTAAAGAAACGCATGACCACTAAACCGACCCTACAAAGTGTACTAAAGATATTCTGGAAAGAGATAAAAATTATGACAATTTTAAGAGCAATAATAGAAAGAAACCACCAAGCAAGGCAAGCAGATAAACATGGGGGAAAGTAGGGAACCAACAACAGGAATGTATCATGACAAAGATAAGCCAATACATATCAGTTGTAACTATCAATGTAAATGGATTCAATTCACCAATTAAAAGAAACAGAGTGGCAGAATGTATCAAGAAACAAAATCCAACAATATGCTGCATATAAGGACAAATGGACTTAGTAGATGTTTTCAGCGTTTCACCAAACATCATTGTAACACACATTCTTCTTAGCTGCACATTGGATGTTGTCTAAAAAAACACCATGTACTACTTCACAGAACATGCTTAAATAAATGCAAAGGAATTGAAATTATCCCATGCATATTATCTGACCTTAGTGCAGGGAAATCAGAAATTTATAGCAAAACAAAAGCCAAAATTCCATAAACACATGGAAATTAAATAACACCCTCCTAAACAACCAGTAGGCCACAGCTGAAATTAAAGAAGAAATTAAACAATATGAAAAAACCAATGTGTACAAGTAACTGAGAATGCAGGTTTAACATACCAGAACGTATGGGATACAATGAAAGCACTCCTAAGAGGGAAATTGATAGCAGTGAATTCTCACATCAGGAAAACAGAATGAACACAACTAACCTAATGACACAACTCAAGCTACTAGAAAAATAAAAGCAAAGTAAGTCCAAGGCCTATACAAAAAAGAAATTATGAGCATCAGAGCAGAAATTAATGCGATAGAGAGTAAGGAAACAATACAAATAATTAATAAATCAAAAGTTGATTCTTTGAAAGAATAAATAATATTGATAAACCTTTATGCAACCTTACCTAAAAAAAGGAAAAAATACTCAAATTCATGTACTGAGGAAAGAAAAGGGTGAATTACTACAGATCCTGTGGACATTTAGAAGACCATCAATGACTGCTTGGAAATTCTTTAAAAAAACTCATAGGATGAAAAACAGAAGAAACGGTCAGATTCCTCGATACATATGAATTACCAAAGATGAATCAAGACAGTAAAAAAAAAAAAGAAAGAAAGAAAGTAAAAAATTTATCCAGCCAGGTAGCTCAGTGGACAAAATGCCCCTGCTTAGGTAGAGTACAGTGGCTGAGGTTCGATCCCTGGCATGCTGTTCCAGCCCCATCCCCAGGGCACTCTGTGATGGCAATTGAGACTGGGGGTGGTGGTGTACATCTGTAATCCCATCACTTGGGAGGCTGAAAACAGGAGGATCACTATGAGTCCTATCTATGGTGTGAGCCCCTGTAGACCCTGTGCCAATCACATTAAAAAAAAAAAAAGTTGAATAACCCAATATCAGTTAATGAGACTGAAAATGGAAATGCAAACTTACCAACAAAGAAAAGCCTGTGTCCTGATGGTTTCACTGCTGTTTTCTACATAAAATTTAGAGAACATTTAATTTGAATACTCCTTAAACTCTTCGATGAAATTGAAAAGGAAGCAGTAGGCCCTAACTTCTTGCAGGCAAATATTACCCTGACACCAAAACCAGAGAATGACCCAACCAAAAGAGAACTACTGACCACTGTCATCACACCTATTCAATATAGTTCTGAAAATATTGCCAGAGCAATTAGACAAAAGAGAAAAATAAAAGAAATAAGAATTTGAAAGGAAGGAGTTAAATTATCATTATTCACAAAAGACATGATATTCGACATGGAAGGCCCAAAACACTCCACCAAGAGATTCCTAGAATAAGCCAATTCAGTAGCATAGCAGGATACAAAGTCAACAACCAAAAATCAATACCATTCTTGTACACAAGCAACAAATTCACTGAGAGAGAAATTAGGGAAACCACACCCTTCACAATAGCATCCAGCAAAAGGAGATACTTAAGAGTCAGTCTAAAAAAGGAAGTAAAAGATCTATATAGTGAAAATTACAATACTCTGAAAGGAGAGATAGAAAAGGATTTCAGAAAATGAAAAGATGTTCCTTGCTCCTGGATAGAAAGCACCAATGTTGTGAAAATGGTCCTACTCTAAAAACTGTTATACAGATTTAAAGCAATCCACATAAAAATACTATTATCATATCTCACAGATTTAGAAAAAATATTCTGAAAATTTATTTGGAACCTGAAAAGACCTAGAATAGCAAAAGCAATCCTGGCCAACAAGACAAGGCAGGAGGCATCACAGTCCCTGACTTGGAGTTATACTACAAAGCTACTGTGATAAAATCAGCATGGTAATGACAGACAAACAGACTTGAGGGACAATGGAACAGAGTAGAAGATGTAGACAGAACTACAAACACACTCATCCACCTTATCTTTGACAAACAGGCCAAAGATGTTCACTGGAAAAAAAAAAAGCCTCCTTAACAAATGGTGCTGGAAAAACTGGCTCTTCACATGCTGAAAACTAAAACTAGACCCAGGTCTATCACCATGTATTAAACTAAAGTCAACATAAAGATCTAAATATTAAAATAGAAACCCTAAATTTACTGGAATAGAAAGTAGGTAGATTTCTTGAAGACATAGGTGTAGGCCTAGAGTTCATAAACAAAAATCAAACTGCATAGAAAATACTTCAAAGAATGAACAACTGGGTTCTTGTCCTACCAAAAAGTTTTTACACATCAAGAATTAATCAGCAGGGTGAAAAGAAAGCCTACAAATTGGGAAAAGATCTTAGCCAACAGTCCCTCAGACAAAGGACCTCTATCTAGAACATATAAAGAATTAAAAACAATCAGCCAAAATTCAAGGACACAATCCAAAACTGGTCACCTGACATGAATATATACTTCTCAGATACAGAAATACAAATGGCAAATAAATACACAAAAAAATGTTCAACAGCATTGTTCATTCAAGAAATGCAAATTAAAGCAACACTGAGATTCCATCTCACCCCAGAAGGAATGACTATCATATAGAAACGAACTAATAACAAATGCTTAGGAGGCTGTGGGGGTGGGGGAAGAATCTTTCTCCACTGCTGGTGGGAGTTTTGACTGGTACAGCTCATGGAAATCAGTGTGGATATTCCTCAAGACTCTAAGATTAAAACTGGGTGTGGTAGCACACACCTGTAATCCCAGTGCTTGGGAGGCTGAAAACAGGCGGATCACTATGAATCTGATCTATGTAGTGTGACCCTGTAAACCCTGTACTAAATAGAAAGAAAGAAAGAAAGAAAGAAAGAAAGAAGAAAGAAAGAAAGAAAGAAAGAAAGAAAGAAAGAAAGAAAGAAAGAAAGAAAGAAAGCAAGCAAGCAAGCAAGCAAAAGACAAGACTCTATGACTAGAGCTTCCATTCAATCCAGCTATTTTTCTTCTGGGCATTTTTCCAGAAGAATTAAAGACATCATACCACAGTGACATGTATGCATCCAGGTTTATAGCAGCACTGTTTTTCACAGCTAAATCTTGGAAACAACCCACATGCCCAACAACTGAGAAATGGATAAAAGAGATACAGTATTTTTATACAATGAAGTATTACTCAGCTATAAAGAAGGATAAACTTGAGGCTTTTATATGTAGATGGATGCAAATAGAGGCTACACTCACAGGTGAAATCAGCCTTGCTTGTTTAAACATTGTATTGTTTCCTTACTGTGAGAACCCAAAAGAGTTAAAAAAAAAAATCCCTGAAAGGTACAATAGATACAGTAAAAAATGAAAGAAAAATTGGGGTGAGGGAAAGGAGAAAAGAAAGAAAAGAAGGGGAAAATCATGTACGTATATAGATAGGATAGCTAGGATGATTGTACTCCTACTAATTTCTATTGGTTTTTTGAAGGGAGTAGCTAATGCTTAAAATTTTTATTTTGATCAATTTTTCTTTATGTCTGGTAATCTGAGCAACTACTCTGAAGATAGCCACGTGCAATATAGCACCCATTGTTACTGGGCGTGGTGGTGCATGCCTGTAATCCCAGCACTCGGGAAGTAGAAGCAGGAGGATCATTGTGAGTTTGGGACCAGCCCGGGCTACAAAGCAAACAAGTCTAGCTTGCACTGCATAGCAAGACCCTGTCTCAAGGATAAAAACAAAACCAAACAAAAAAAGCAACCGTATTTGAATTCCTATCATCTTGTTTTTTGAAATTCTGCATCATTTATAATGTTTTATCTATTTTTTATTCTCTTTAAAATAAAAAAATTAAATACTAAAAAGAAAACTTTCATTATATGCTGATATGCTAGAGTTGTATAAAATATGGGGTCCAAAATTATGTTAATTTTTATTATTATTATTATTATTATTATTTTTTTTTTTCCTCTGAGTGCCTTCATGGCAGGTTTGACTGGCTTGAGTTGTGGGGATCAAACCACAGCAACCTGAGCCTGACTGCTTTGTTGGAGCAGCCACTTAAAGAACTGAGCTATGGGGCAGGCCCCCTATTAAAATGTTAAATGATTAAATGAAGTTAATTAACATTTGTTGAGATGAAATCATTCAAAAATTCTTTTAGCAATATTAAAATATTACTCCATTAATTATTATTTACTCTTGTTTATTCTATTTAATTCTAGACACATATAGCAATGAGACAGTTCCAAATCAAATTGGTATGACAGTTTCAATAATTAACACATTGCATACTCTCAAAGTTTTTTCTTTCGTTTTTTTTCTTTTTTTTTTTGTGGAGCTGAGGCTTGAACTCAGGCCCTTGCACTTGCCAGGGAAGCACTTATTCAACTGAGCCACCTCCCCAGCCCTGCTTACTTGTTTTCTGTGCCAGCTAATTACCCT
>NW_004524822.1:478632-479525 GCF_000260255.1 Octodon degus | reverse complement strand
AGAGAGAGAGAGAGAGAGAGAGAGAGAGAGAGAGAGAGAGAGAGAGAGAGGTCTTGGGACTGAAGGATGTGGATACATGACATCCACTGGTTCTGCTAACCAGCACACCATGTAGAAGCTGCTGGTCTGATATAATGATGGTCTTGAGTCTTTGAAGTTCTAATTTGGAGATAACACTCTGGAAAAATGAGGCCCTGTCCTCTAGGATTTGATATGCATCTTAAACTAAAAGGTTGAATGAAAGATCTAGAAATCAACAAGTAGAAATAGGAATGGACTTATCACTATCCTCGAGAACACCCATGAATCTGTCTACTATCATAAATATTTGGGGCTGGGGAGATAGCTCAGTGGTCCAAGTGCCTGCCTGGCAAGCTCAGGGAGCTGGTCTTAATCCCAGGTACCGCATGCCTTGCTACTGTGCCAGCCACAAAGACCAGGCATGGTGACACACGCTTGTAACCCCAGCTCTGGGGAGTCTGAGACAGGAGGATCACTAAGAGTTTGAGCTGTGTAATGAGACCCTGTACTAACTGAATAAATAAATAAAAGATTTTAAATAAATAAACAAATATGTTAGGATCTGCGTATGGGTCTAAGACTTTTAGATACCGGAAAGGAAATATCTCTATCAGAGGACCAGTAAGAGTAACTTTAGATTTTACACTACTGTTGTGCACGACCTCGCCAGCAAGGAGACACAACACACAGCTCTTCCCTCAGCGGTTTATTCAGGCCCCTGATTACAAGCTTCTTCTTTTTCAATCCCCCGGCCCTTGGCTAATATATACCCCCCGAGCCCAATCCCACTGCGCCACGTGGGGATCGCCCATGGGTCCAGCATATGCGGAAGCGAATCATGACTGCAGCCCTGGCCATATAAGGAGTTGTTG
>NW_004524822.1:472293-475659 GCF_000260255.1 Octodon degus | reverse complement strand
GACAACACTTAACATTAAATAAATCATAAATATAATCAGTTTATTAGAAAAAGTCACAAATGTATTCCTAGAATTATTTTACTATTTTTTTTCTTCTTTCGTTTTTTTTCTTTCTTTTTTTTTTTTTTTTTGTGGAGCCGAGGCTTGAACTCAGGCCCTTGCACTTGCCAGGGAAGCACTTATTCAACTGAGCTATCTCCCCAGCCCTTCTATTTAATTCTATTTGCCACTGGTATAATAGATCCCCAAAATAATAAATAGGTAAATTCGTTAATGCTTTCTTGATATTCCCATCCTGGGGCTATGGCCAGGAAAAAGAATGCATTGAGAAAGCAAATTTAAAAAAAAATACGACGTGTATGTGATCATTTTAAACCAGGCAAATAGATATTATAAAAGTAACAGTGTAATCAGACCATTAGGCTAGAATTAATATTTGGGCGGCAAGGATAAACTGTGAGCAAGCTTAGCTGAACAGATCTGTTTAGCTGAACGTGTTCACATGACCAGCTTCGAAACTCTCAGAGGAGAATGGGACACTCACAGGTGACACTTGAGCATGACTGTCAGTCAGAAATGTTAGGTTCACAAAAGCAATCTACGTCGATGTTCTGTCAGAAAAGGGATTCAATGATTATGCCATCTGTAATTTAAATAGTGCAAGAATAACTCATGACAGTGCAAGCTATTTTTTATAATAGATTGGAGTTATTTAATTTTAATTTGTGAATTATGAGTCACCCCGTCATGTCTGTGGGTACGTGGTGGATGTTGGGGAGACGAACCTCAGTTTGCTTACATTGTGTGATGTTAAAATTTAGGGTTAGGTAAAGGCTACGGTTAGGGTTAGGGTTAATAATATAAAAGGTACAGTTAGGTTCAGATCAAAGATCAGCGTACCCCATTTTCCTGGGGGTATGTTTGTAGAATTCACAGCCTGATGTGGCTAATAAATTGCCTCTAAAGCCTCCCTTCAGGGGGAAAGCGAGCACCCTGATCATTGTTGCTAAGGGCGCAGTGTCTTAGGAAAATATTTAGGGGTGTTCCTGTCTGAGGAAATGTGGCTAGGAATATATTTTCTGCTCATTTCAGGAAAATAAACATTCTTTACAGGGTTAGTCCAACTTACATAATGAAATGTATCTCAACATTTAATTTCTGTGATCTTTATATTCTTACAGGCATTTTGGAAGAGCAAATACCCTGCTAGGAGCTTACCGTACAAATTGCATATTTCTGACAATGTTTGTGAATTCAATGCTTCTTTGAGAATAGATAAAGAATAGCTCAGACCTGCTTCTGCTTTAGACTTTGCTGACCAGAAATCAACCTCCCAGACAGGTGCTTCTTATGGATTGTGGGTCTCCTAGTCCACGAGGGAAGGAGCCCACTGGCACTGGCCCCTGAGAGGGCAGGATGCGGGCAAGCTCAGCCACCCAGGGCCTGACGCCAGCCTCATCGCCCATTCACCATCACCGCAGTCACAGGAGCTGGGCGGGCACCAGGTGTGGTTCTCAGTGCCAAGTCTAGGAAAGAGCAGAGCATGGAAGCCCCCGTCCTCAGGGAGCCTGTGTCCTCATCAGGACTCCAGAAGCTAAGCATGCACAGAGACACACATGGGATCTAGCTGGGGAAGGGAGCTCTGCTGGGAAGATGAGGTGGAAGGGCTTGGTAAGACAAGTCCAACCCTGGGGGTCTTAGGAATGCATTTTCCTTGGGGCAAAATACTTAGTATTTTATGAGGTTCTATAAGATCTCATCACCCCACTCCACTCCCACCCCCGCTGGCCCCAGGGAACACCTCTGTCCTCACCCTCTGCTTCTCTTTTTTGTCACTTGTCCAGCTCACTGGCCAGAATATTCCCCTAGAATCTGTTGGTGCTAAAACTAGAAAATTCGCACACAGGCTGAACCTGTGCTTGGGTCATCCCACTGCCGGGACATTACTAGCAAAGGGGACTTTGCTCCAACAGCGTGCTTGCCAGAGTCCCTCAATCACAGACTGTGCCTTCACTTGGGTTTCATGTCCCTCATCATGGCTGTCCTGACCATCCTTGTGACAGAGCCCCCATCCCCACAGTGTCAGTCTCCTACTCTACATTTTATTTCTCCATGCTTCATCATGTTCCTGCACATCTCATAAAACTTACCATGTATTTTAGGGTACTTTTGATGCTTTTGCTTCCAAAGCTCCATCCTTACATTCTGAAGACACTGCCCTGGGCTACAGAACCCTTCTGCCTGCTGATGAAGGCTGAGATGAGATCCCATCCCCACCCCACAGGCAGGACAAGTCTAGGTTACGTGACACTGCACAGTTCTGCAGGATCAGCCCAATGCTCTATTTTTTTTTTTCCGGTACTGGGGATTGAACTCAGGACGCTGCACTTGACAGGCAAGCACTAATTCTACTGAGCTATTTCCCTGGGCCCCCCAGTGCTCTACTGTATGCATGGCTTTTGCCTGGAGTCCCACACCTGCCATCCTTTTGCCCCTTCCTTGTTCTTCTTTCTCCACTCCATCACTGGCTGCTGCTGGGAGCATTCCTTAAATGGCTGCATCCAAATCCTCAGCTCGCATCTGCTTCTGAAGCCCCAGCGTAGATCAAAAGAGCTGTCCCTGAACAGATTGTGGGCAGTGCATACCATGCAATAGGAGGAGCGGGCGGGGCAGTGCATTAGATGGCATGTAGTCACCTTCTTGTTGCTGGGACAAAAGTACCTGACACCTGCAACTGAAAGGAGGAGGGCTTATTTGCAGTCCGTGGCCAGCTGGTTCTATGACAGGACAGACATGATAAAAGGGCGTGGGCCGAGGAGAGCAGCCCATTTCAGGGGACCAGGGAGTTGATAGAAAAGGAAGGGCCCAGAGAGGGAGATGCCCTCCAGTGAGCCTCCTCCAGCCAAGCCCCACCTCCCAGCAGCACGCTCCGCTGCTGAACCCAGCGGTAGATGAATCCACTAGCAAGCATGGTGCCCCCATCACCCAATCAGCTTTCAAATGCTCCATCGGGGGAACCTGAGAGTTTGTGGGGGACATTCTAGATCTAAACTGTAATAGGCGGTCAGTCTGAGCATGGGTGGACCAGTAGGAACTATCTGGGTATTTCTATGATATTGGCAAATGAAAAGCCAGGCTTCCAGCTGGAAGGAGAGAGATGCTACAGGATTCCAGTGACAGAAAGAACGAGTGATGGGGGTTTCTGGCAGAGCTAGGGAAACACAGGAAGACTGTGAAGCAGCGTGGACCAGTGATGTGGGCTTGTCTCCAGCTGCGAAGCTGTGCTGGTACTGGCTCAGAGAGGTAGGAAGAGTCCTAGCGCAGGTCCGGTGAGTGTGTGGAGAGCTTCCTGCTACCCTGCTCCGG
>NW_004524822.1:455106-465743 GCF_000260255.1 Octodon degus | reverse complement strand
AAAACAAAAAAAAACAGAGAGAGGTAGGAAGCTGACCTAATCCAGCACAGCTCACCCACAGGTGACCAAGCTAGAGAGCAGTCAGTGGGTGTTTGGTTAGTGGGTGTTAGTTTGGTGCTAGTGGGTGCAAAGATGGGAATTACACTGGTCTAGTGACAAGCTGTGAGATCTTTGCAGTTACACAAAGAAGTGAGGGGGGTGCCTAGAAAAAGGGCCAACAACAAAACAGAGTGGATCCTGAAAACAGGTCAGGACCCTCTGCTCTGGTGGTCTGCGTGAGTTGGTGATGCCCAGGGAGAGGTGGTGAGACAGTGTGGAGCCCAGGACTGAGACTTAACAGGCACTATGTGAGCAAGGCCAGCTCCAGAGTGAGGCCAGGACAGAGAGGTGTCAGGGCGCCTGGCTGCTGGAATTCTACCTAATTCAAGCTTCATAAATAATTCATGAAACAGGCTAAATATATTTCCCCCCCTTGATTTCTAACTTGTTGTTTTGTTCACTTGTTTACTCATTTTTTTTCCTAGCAAGGAAAGGAAAGAATAAAGGAAAAAGGAAAGAAAGAATAAAGCCAAATTTAGAAGTTCTCCCCAGCCTATCCTCCCTCTCTCCAACCAAGGCCAAGCAGAGAAACGCTGGGCCCTGGTAGGAGCGAGCAGCCCTCTCCTGTACATGCAGCTTTCAGTTTATCAAAAAATTCCTCCATTTTCGATGTTCAGTCGCAAGATCCATTAGTTTGTAATTTCATTGATTTCTCTCAGCTTGCCTGCAGGGAAAGCACTGGAGGCCTGTGCCTTGTTCTCAACACATACAGTTTGATCAGTTGCAGTTCAGGCCTCCTCGTAACCTAAGGGCAGGGCCTACACTCTCCCCTGCCCCAATGCTCCAGCCTTCAGGCCTTTCCTCCTACAAGCAGCCTGGCACCTCCAGGATACACTCAAGCACCTGCCATTGCTCAGCGCCCCAACCCCCAACTCGCTCTTGCCAGCAGTGTTGTACCAAGGACAGACCAGAACCTTCTCTCCCCAGGATCTCTGCTGGAAGTGTGCTCCCCAGCATTTTCACATAGACATGGACACATAGGTGCACACACACACACGTGTGTAGGTGCACACACATGCACACCTACATGGGCAGGCATCTACAGAGACACACACATCCACAAGAATACAGACTGCTGCAGTCCAGGGAATCAATTTCTATAGAGAAGCATCAGGCATGACAACTGGACGATAGCACAGAGTTAGAAGTCAGGAGAAATGGACAAAATTGACCCTGATTCCCAGTTTTCTAGGTGAGATATCATCTGTACCAGGACCCCTCAACTGTTGGGAGGGAGGAAGAGTGTTAATTTGCCCCCAAAGTCTTGTGCACGCCCAAAGGATGGAGAGGAGAAGGAAAAAGTGGCAAGAAGTTAGTTTTTAGACAGAGACATCTGCAGGTCTGAAGGCCAAGTGCACCAGTGTCCACTGAGCCAGCTGGCCACCAGGTGACTGCACCCACCAGGCTCAAGGACCTCTGGAAGAGCTCTGGGCTTCTGGCCAAATGTTGAGGTTGCTTTGGTCCTTTCTGCCCTCCCAGCAAGCTTGTGTTGGCAATTAGTGACCCACCGACTATAAAGCTTATTGTTTTGCAGGAATACAACTCTGTAAATCTGGTTTTGACTAAAGATTTATATCCAAGTGGCTGAAGAGATCTCAGTGAGCATGGACCTCCCACGCACATGCCAAAGTACCTGATTTACCAATGGGGGAGGGGGTGGTTAAGATGATCAGGCAAAAGAGTTGTTTAAGAAGCATTCAACAGGGTGGGTGACACCACCACAAGTTAAGATTGCTTCCAAGTGATATCACTGTTAGGTCATAGCAGATTGGAAATAATGGAGACAATCCACTTTTCCCTTAAACTAAAACCTCCCGTTCTGTCTTCTGTGAACATGTACCACGAATGCTTCTTGATTGACTTCCAAGCATGGACTCACCCCTCCTCCACACCGCTTGCAAATATGGCACCAACTGAATTGTATTTTCCAGCGTGCAGCTAGGTACCTGGAGAGTCAACTCTCAGCTATCCGTGGTTCCACTCAGCCAGGCACCTATGCACCCCCATCGCCTGCCAGAATGTTCCCTCCCATCTTCACAGTGCTGAGGCTTGGGCCCCATTGCATATCCCCTACCTGCCCCCCTCCAGGACTGGCCACCTCTACAATGCAGGTCCTATGGAGGGATGGGGTTTGAAAGGACAGGTGAGGTTGGAGGGAGCTACTTACCACTCTGCACAACTCCCATTATTTCTTTCCTCCACTGCAGGTAATTGGAATGTGAAGTCGTACCCTGAACATGCTGCCTCCGGTCTTGCTGAAGTGACCTAGACTGTATTATGTCCAAATGATTTTCATCCCTAAGCCTGACACAGAACTCGAGCTGAGCGGCATATAATATAGGTCATGTTTTATGATAATACTCAAGTAAAGCCACACAAACTTGTCTGCCTATCATGGTGTGGTCCATCCCAAGTGGTGTGAATTCAAGGTAAGCTGACTCATGTATACAAAACAATTCTCTCATTTCCTTTTGAGCAATTGTCCAGTGCCTGACACAGAGCAAGTGACCTTCACATAGGAGAGGGATTTGGCTTGTGCTGTCAGTGTGGATTTGGCAGCCTGAATTACTCCAAAGAGTCCTAATTTCTTCTGCATGAACTGTTGACCCTGGTGCTGGGGCCTGGAGAGTGAAGGGAAGGAAGGTGAACTCCCGCTGACTCAGGGCCCTCTCACTGCCTTTCCACCCTGTCAGCAATCACCACATCACTCTCCTCTCCTCCCTCTTCCGCCTCTCTGCAACTCCAGTCTCTGGAAGCACTTTCCAGTTGCCAGGAAGGTTGAGTGTTAAAGAAACAATCCAAAAAACTGGGTGGCTGCTTGGCCTTCCCCAGCTTAGATGGCATCATGCAGGCCAGAGCTTAGCCCAGAGTCACAGGTGTGGAAACAGCCCAGTGCCAGGGGAGGATCCTTGGGCCAAGAAGAGAAGATTGGGTGACTCCAGCATCAAGCAAGTGGCCGGGAAGCTAGCCTTTCTTCAGGGCCTTTCTCAGTGAAGGCAGAAATGTTTTCCTGGGTTTCCAGAGCTTTCCTGTAGCTTGTTGTCTTGAAGTTCTTCTTCCTAGTGTTGAGCTACTGGCCAGAGGAGCCTGCTTACAGGACTGAAGACACACAGGTCCCCAAGTCAGGTCTTTTCAAGGGAATTGTATAGCCCAGAAGTCAACATACCTGCTCTTTCCAGATCATAGAACGTTTCCTTAATACTCTGAGTTGGAGAAATATCATTATTCTTGATTTCAAAACATCATTAATGTTCCATGGTACAAGAAGTATTTCTGATTCCTCCATCAGAAACCAAGGCTCCCAGGCCTCCCAGGAAGCCCATTGTTCTAGCCAAAGCAGAGCAACACTGGCTGTTGTAGGTCACAAGCTCTCTGATACTGAAATCAGCAACTCTATGTCAAGCAGTGAGGGGCTCTGCGAGGTGAGCAAACATTCTCACTCTGTGGAAGTGACAAGGCGCTGAAGCCTTCCTGATGGTTCTGTGGCAGGACATTTCCCTGTTAGCCACCTCTGAGCTTCCCATCCTCACAGAGCAGCTCAGGGGTATGGCACTGCTTGCTGACTCCCTCTGCCAGTGTCCTGTCCTTGGTTATTCAAGGACATTCCCTGGATGGCCCACAAAGTGCCCTGTGTGCATCTGTCCGCAAGCACCGTCACTGATAAGGCCAGTGTGTGGTGACAGTCTCCTCCACAGTGCTTATCTTCGAGGCGATTTGTGGGGGTGGCACCTGTCTGCGCCACCTGCCTTCTCTGACTCTTCTTGGACGCCTGGGCAGGTGGCAGCCTTGTTTTCCAGGGTCCACATTCCTGAGTGCTATGTGTCAGACAGGTGTGTTAATAGTGTTTATCATGGTTAACCAATAAGGTGACCTATTTAAAAGCTGCCTGTATTTTTTTTTTTTTTTTAAGAGAAAGAAGTTGGCAATCTTAAGGAAATAAATTTAGATTGTGGCTTTTGAAAAACAAAGCAGCAATGAAATATTTCCTGGAATGTGTGAGGCCCATATCCTTTTAGCCAGTTTCTTATATTTTTATACTAATGTGTGTGCAGTAATTAATATTAACTGATGTTTAGAAAAAATAATTATTTTGGGACTCATCAAACTTCAGAAAAATTCTGGTAGGTTCCATATTTTACTCTAAAGCATGAAATTGTGTAGTTTTGTTGTTGTTTTGTTTTGTTTTTTGTTTTGTTTTGTTGATACAGGATCTCACTATACAGTTCAAACTCATAGTCCTGTCTCGGCTTCCCTAGGGCTGGGATTACAGGTGTACGCCACCACACCAGGTTCTGGGGCTGGCCTGAGGTACTGGAGATTGAACTTGGATGTTGCACTTGCCAGGTAGGCGCTTATGCGGCCGAGCTATCTCGCCTGAGTTAAGTTTTTAGAAATAAATATCAACTAACAGGGTACCAGAGAGGAACTGATTGGCATTCCCAGGGGAAACCTCATTGTCTGCTGATGATAGCCACGATCTCGTTTTCCACGGCCCTCATCAGTCTCCTTTCCTTGGTGCTGAGTCACGGCCCCCAGTGTCGGTGGTGTTCCCAGAATCCAGAAGTGTATTTCTTTCTAGCCTCCTTTGCTCTACAAGATTGCCTGTGGTTAGACTGCCCGATCTGTCAGCAAACGAAGAGAGACCAATGCTGAACTGAGGCATGCTTGGCTCAAGAGACCATGCTCTTGCTTTCAGGCAAAATGTACAACACAGGATTTCTACTAATTCTTTTTTCTTAACTTAAAATTTTTCTTTCAGTCAACAGGTACTAGTTATGCATATTCATAAGGTACAGTGTGATCTTTCAATACATGTATACAGCACGTACTAATCAAATCTATGCATACATTGCTACCACTTTATCATTTCTTTAGGTTGGAAAACCTACTTTCTAGTTCTTGGTAAAATATATTTTCTGCCCTTGTGAGCCCTAGTCAACCTACCATGCTGCAAAACACTAGAACTTGTCCCCCTATCTTTTTTTTTTTTTTTGGCCGGCTCAGTCCATCCTGAGGGCTGGGCTAGAGCAGCATGTAGTACTGGGGGTTAAACCGTGGTCTTCTGCTCCTGCCTAAGCTTGCCTAAGCAGGTGCTTTAGACCACTGAGCTATCTCGCTGGCCCTTGTCCACCAATTTAATTCTGCTTGGGCTCATGTTATCCAAACTTCTTCTACCCTCCCCGTCCTTCCCAGCCTCCGGTAATTGCTATTCTACTTTCAAATCACCGTTTAAAGTTTCCACATAATTATGTGAACATGTAGTGTTTGTCTTTCTGTACCTGGCTTATTTACTTTCATGTAGCCCAAGTCCATCCATTTTGCTGCAAATGATAAGATTTCATTCCTTTTTTATGGTTGACTATTCCCTTGTGTATGTGTACCACAGTTTCTTTGCCTATCTGTTGACAGATAATTGGTTGATTCTTCTTGGTCATAGCAGGAAGTACAGAAATATAAAATTAATAAGCATGGCCTGGAGGGGCACACCTATAATCCCAGCACTCTTGGAGGCTGAAGCAGGAGGATCACATGCTCAAGCCTAGTCTCAACAAATTACTGAGGTCCTGTCTCAATCATTTATTTATTTATTTATTTATTTATTTATTTATTTATTTATTTATTTGGCAGAGCCAGGGATTGAACTCAGGCCCTTGTGCTTGCCAGGGAAGCTCTTATTCCTCTGAGCCATCTCTCTGGCCCCTGAGGCCCTGTCTCAAAATAAAAACTAAAATATGAGTGGGATGTAGGAAAAGCTCTGGATCCAGGCAAAAGCCCTGCATTCAATCCCAAGTATCAAGAAAAAAACTCACACAGCTTTACCTTTTACTTGAATAAATGATACCCCCTTTAGGATCTATTGGAACAAATATTTTCAGAAAATTTTCCTAATTGAGCTTAAGATGTCTGTAGATGGCTTTCTTTTCTTTTCTTTTTTTTCAGCCAACCAATTTACTATCAAAGTAACACCCACAAGATTGTGCTTTCAGAGTTTGTTCATGTCCTGACCATTTGCTAGGTTTTCTTCTGAAGGCAGAGCTGAAAGTGTCTTTCCTCATACTCTGAAGAAACAGCACTTAGTCTCATTACAGAGCTATGCTAGATTGAGGCTGTAGTCAAGTATTGCCCTATAGCAGACCATAAAAGAAGCAAAACCAAACCGTGGGTCAAGATAGTTTCTATAACAGGGCTGAAATACGATTTCTAAAGCTCCAAATTTCACATGCATCATGGTGAATGCTGAGCAAGATCTCAGTAACTAGAGGTGGTCAAGTAAACAAAGCTGCTTCGCAGTATAAGCTGCAAAACAGATACCAAATGGGTCCCTGAAGAAGTTCCCAAAAGAAATGAGTGAGCTGAAGTTGTGTATTTGGGAGCATTTTGGTATTTCTACTCTTTCTGGAGCACTTGGTAATGGGCTTGTGAAGACCACATAGGGCATAAAAAGATTATTGTATGTAAGCACTCACTAGGATGTTTCTAGAATGTTTTTCTGTAGGTGAATAAAGGTGGTTATTGTTGAATGTCTCTTCACTAAAATATATTAAAACTGATTTAGGAGGCTGGTTTGGAAAAGAGCCTAGTAAAAATCTGTAGCAGATGAGGGTTTGCTTTGAAAAGTTTCTCTATTCAGAGAGAGGTACATGGTGGAACACTTTCTTTCCTTGTGGTATTTGTTAAGCCACTTCAGATCTGTTGTCACACAAAATTTGGAATTAAAAAATTCACATAAAATTAAATTTAATAACCTATAATTCAATAATGTCCATGTTCTGCAGTATGCAAAATGTTCTGTCTACTAAAAATTTAACAGTAGTAACTATTTCTTGCAACAATTTAGAATCTATTACAGATTTATGTAAATAAATACTTCTTTTTTCTTTATTTTAATTAATTAATTAGACTAATTAATTAGATTAATCAATTAATTTATTTATTTTGGTATCAGGGATCAAACTCAAGACCTTACACTTGCCAGATAGGTGCTTATGCCACTGAGCTATCTCCCTGGCCCAAAATATTCATTTTCATAATTAAAGTTTAGGTGTGTCAATGGGTGTGTAATCAGATGAAGAACATTTTTAGCAAAGAGTGAGTAGATTCACCATGGAAAAATTGGGCCTCAGTTACTGCAGCCCCCCCAGCCTGGGCCCAGTTTAGTAACAGCATGAAGTTAGGAGGGAATTGAGATGTTTTAGTCAGCATACTTAATTTGCAAATATTACAGTCAGTTCTACACATCTGTGGATTCTACAACTATGTACTCAACCAACCTTGCATCAAGGGCCACAGAGATAGCTTAGCAGTCTAAGCACCTGCCTAGGCAAGCTCAAGGACCTGGGTTCAATCCCCAGTACCACATGCTGCACTGGCCCTGACCCCAGACATAATGAGCCAGCCACCAAGAACTACTGTGGTGGTGCATGCCTGTAAAACAGGAGGATCACTATGAGTCCAAGCTGTGTAATTAGACCCTATACCAAATAGAAAATAAATTAATAAATAAAATTTTCATCTGTCCTGAACATCTATGTCTTTTCTTATCATTATTTCCTAAACAATACAGTACAACAGATATGTATATAGTATTTACATTGTATTAGGTATTAATAGGAACCTAGAGATGAGCTAAAATATTTAGGTAGATGTCTCAATGTTCTGTGCAAATATCATTCTGTTTTAGGTAATAAATTTGAACATCCATGGATTTTGGTACCTCCAGGGATCCCCGACCCCATCCCTCTGAATATTGAGGAAAATTATACCTAGATTGCAAGCCCATACTACCCTAACTGCTTGGTACTTATTAATGCATTTGGGTTCACAATTCTTTAGTTCTTTTAGAGATAGAAAACTGAGGCCAAGAGATGATATGTTGCTTAACATCCCACACAGTTGGTGCTGGAGCCAGAATTCAAATCCAGGCATCTGGGATCCAGACCTCTCTCCCTCCACCCCACACAGCTGCAGCCCCCAGCTGTGCATGCCAGCTGTATATATGGGAACACTTGCAACACTAGCTTGGTTTCTGCGCTGACTCACTTTATCCAGCCTAAGACTCTTCACCTCCTGCCCAGCTCTCCTGTCTCCCAGTTCCAATGCCTACCACATTGGAACTGGGAGCATTGGCCATTAGTGCTCAGGATGCCCTGCAGGGAATTGTTTTCTTCTAAGCTATGGTCAGGGCTTAGGAGATAAAGCACCAGGTCAAAAACAAATGAGAAAACATCAGGTTTACCAACAGGAGGAGGTTTGGGTAGGAAATCCTAAAAGCCCCCAACAGACAAAACTGAAAAGGGGTTGATTCTGTAGGAAATCCATCAGTGCTTTTTAAAAAAAATTAGTGAGGTAGGTGAATGGAAACACCTCAGCTGCCATACTAGGGGTGATATGAGTTATCTCAAATTCACCTGATGAACTAAGATATAGCCATGAAAAGATAAGGCCCTGCACGTTAGATGGGCTTTGACTTCATTCTACAAATGTGTACAAGAACCAGGGCTATCATGCATCAAAGTCTCACAGAGTATCCTGAAATGAAAGTCAGAGCTTATCATTTGGGGGGTGGGATTATTGAGAATTATCCTCTTTCATACCTAGAAACTTTAGAACTATTGACATTTTTACAATGCATGTGCAGCACTTCTGTACAAATGAAATGAAATAAAAATGATTGCTCTTTCAGAGAAGGTAAGCACATGGCTTACAGGGTGAAAGGAGAGGTCTGTAATACCTTAAAAGGCAGAGTCTTGGATATTCAGAAATGGCTTTCCCCTTTCTACCACACTTCCTTAATTTCACTTTTATTAGACAGCGCTTTGATGTTTTTCTATTAGCCTGGTGAGTAAAATAAGAAACAGATGAACAAAATCTATCACTAGGTCTGCTAAAAAAGAGATTGTTAAAGATGTTGCCCATCACCTGGTATTTCTCCCATATGGGAATTTAAAGGAGACATTTCTCCTAGCCCTATTATTGAACATGTTGGGTAACTTTTGTTAAGGACCAGGCTAGGGCATGCCTTTCAGTCAGCTAATTTTGCTCTGATTCCTTCCTTTACTTTATTCCTTTATATCTTGTATATCTTTGTGAGCCACTTCAAATAAACACATCTCATAAGGAGAGCATCGTTGAAAACTCATTCAGTCACACATGCGCCACCTCTCTGTAACTTTAGCTAAGGACATTGGTCTGTAGGAGTGGAGCCTTGTACTGCATGGATGTGCTAGAAAATCCACCTCCACTTTCTTCCTACAAATTGACATTCAAAGGGGAATTTCTTCCAGTGAAAGGATTCAGTTTCTTTCAAATGTGCTGCGAATCTTCTAAAACAACTGAGTGCATTTTAGCACATGTACTCGAATTATTTCACATAACGTATCTCAGGTTTTCATGTCATACACAGTACTCCCATGTCTTTACTTGCTCTTACTTATGTGATCTGTTGATTATGCTGGCCTGGGCCTCTTGCATCCCTTCAGCTGTCCTTGTCTTTTGCCTATCAGTCAATCAAGAGCTGTCTTCACCTGCTCTGTCCCCAATGGCTCCATCTCCTGCTCACCACCCAGCCCACCCCACCTGGCTGTCCCATTCACCCCATTGCAATGACCTCCTTGCTAACAAATCTGAGGCCCATCCATTTTAAAAAAATTTTAAAGAGAAAAAACAATGATATAAAATTTCAAAACAAGATATTAGGAGATTAACAATGGTTAATACATTCTGTATTGCTATCTTCAAAGTAGTTGCTCAGAATACAAGATATTGACATGAAAAATTGATCAAACAGTTTAAGTAAGTACAAGCCTTTCTTTTCTTTTCTTTTCTTTGTAATATATTTGGTTGTTGCAGGGTCTCACTGCACAACTTGGACTCTTGGTGATCCTCCTGTTTTCAGCCTCCCCAGCTCTGGGATTACAGGTGTGTGCCCCTACACCGGGACTCGGCTGGCTCAGCCTGCCTTGGGGGCAGGGCGGACATGGCATGTGATGCCAGGGATTGAACTGCGGTCCCTGCACTTGCCTAAGCAGGTGTATAGGTCCACTGAGCTATCTTTTTTTTTTTTTTGGGGGGGGGAAGGGTCTACAAGATATTCAGGGTCTCACTCGCTGAGCTATCTTACGGGCCCACAAGCCTTTCTTTTCAACAAACTAATTGAAATTAGTTTAACTGTCTTACTATCATATTTATTTATTTTTCCCTTTCGCTTTCTCCTTTCTCCCTATCCCAGTTGTTATTTCCTTTTGAATAGTTTCTTCCCATTTCACAGTATCTATTGTACTTTTTGGATCTAATTTATTCCTTCAGTTTCTGATATTAGTGAGACAATGCAATCTTCATATATGAGAGAGACTGGCTTATTTCACTTATGAGTATGATTTCAAGTTCCATTTCCTTACCTATCAAAGTCTCAAGTTTATCCTTCTTTATACCTAAGTAGTACTTCATTGTATAAAAATACCACATCTTTTTTTTATTCATTCCTCAGTTGTCGGGCATTTGGGTTGTTTCCAAGATTTAATTACTACAAATTATATATA
>NW_004524822.1:448850-449971 GCF_000260255.1 Octodon degus | reverse complement strand
ATCATTGTTGGTTTGAAGTTGAGACTGTCTGAGAATAGAATTGCTAGCCCTGCTTTTTTCTGAGGTGCTGGGGCATGTAATATTGTGTTCCATACTTTGACTTTCAGTCTATGAATGTCTTTATGAGTTAATTGTGTTTCTTGTATACAACATATTGTTGGATTTTGTTTCCTAATCCACTGTGCGAGTCTATTTCTCTTAATTGGTGAATTGAGTCCACTTACATTGATGGTTGGAATTGAGATGTATTGACTTACGATTGACATGTTATTTACCTGTTGTTGTTTACTCCTTTTTCTCCTGTGTTTCATTGCTTGCTTTCTATTTAGTTGGTTGCTTCTGATCTCATTTGTGGAGTTCTGATCATTTTGGTCCCTCTCTAGAACATCTTTGAGTAGCCTGTGTAGGGTTGGCTTTGTCATCATGAAATTCTTTAGCTGTTCTTTGTCATTAAAGTATTTTATTTCTCCATCAAACTTGGAAGGGAGTTTTGCAGGGTATAGTAATCTGGCCTGGAATTTGTTTTCATAGAGGACTTGAAGTACTCTGCTCCATGCTCTTCTTGCCTGCATGGTTTGTGAAGAGAAGTCGGCCATAATTCTGTTGTGGCTTCCTCTGAGTGTGATCTGCTTCTCTAGCGGCTTTCAGTATATTATTCTTGTGCTGAATTTCTGGGATCTTGACTATTATATGTCTTGGTGTGTTTTTAGTTGGGTTGAGGTTACTTGGTGTTCTGTATGCTTTGGTTACCTGAATGTCAGATTGTTTCCTCATATTTGGAAAGTTTTCTGCTATTACTTCTGCCCATATTTTTTTTTAATGTCTTTTGCATTGACTCCTTCTTTCTTTGATGCCCATTAGTCTCACATTATCTTTGCATCATCTTGCAGGTGATGGATTATTTTTTCCTGCATCCTCGTTGTTTTAAGAGATCCTTTCTTACCTTTTCACTAGCTGCACCAGCATCTTCAAGATCTGAAACTCTGTCTTCACTTTCACTTAAACGGTTTTGCAAGCTTATGATTGAGATTTTTATTTTCTCTATATCTCTTTGACTCTGCTTCAAGCGATGTATTTGTTTCCTGTATTGCTCATTCAAGGAATCTGTCATTTTTCTAATC
>NW_004524822.1:445912-448555 GCF_000260255.1 Octodon degus | reverse complement strand
ATTTCCAATCTGAGTTCCTCTATACCTTTCTGCAGCTGTTTCTTGATTTCAGAAGCCATTGATTCATTGCTTTCAGCTGTGCAATTCCCAATTTATTCTGTGTTAGTGTCCTCTGCATTTTTATGGGTGGGCTTGGGTTCTGAGATTGCATTTTGCTCCTTCTTTTTGGCATTTTGTGTAGCACTGTCTTCTGACATTTGTTGTAGAGCTTTGGTGTAGTTATAGCCTTAGCACATACTGAATTTCAGGTGCAGATCTACAAAGTTTGGATTTATCCAGCTGTGCCCTGCTTGGGTCTGGCTGCTGTGTTCAGCTCCTTCCTGCTGCCATCCTTGGGAGTGAACCTGTTGTGCCCCTCTGGCAAGATGTTCTGCTCCTGGACTAGCTGGGTGGTTTTGTCCCCTACTCTCTCTGCAAGGATTGCAGCTGCAGGGTTTCAACTCAGGCTTGTATGCCAGGCCTGAGCTGAATCTGGAGGGGACAAGGTGGAGTAGGGGGAAGAGACAGCTCTCCCACACACTCACCAGGCCTGGGCTAAGACTGGATTGGGGGTCCCCAGAATGCGGCCTAAATTCTTACTGAGTGGGCAGGGTGCGGGAGTGCTGTAGAGTGTTGGGGGGATCCCAAGAGGTTGGAAGAGGGTGTCACCACTGATTGTGTGCCTGGGGTGGGACCGGCAGGTCCCGCTGGTGCAGGGTAGCTGGAAGCTCTCCCACACACTCACTGGGCCTGGACTAGAACTGGATCTGGGGGTCCCTAGAACGCAGCAGAAATTCTCACATGGTGCGCAGGGTTGGGGAGGTGCTGCAGAGGGTTGGGGGAGCCGAAGCGGGTGGAAGAGGGTTTCACCCACGCTGCACCTGGGCTGAGACTGGCAGGTCCCTCAGGCGCAGGGTAGTTGGGTGCTCTCCCACACAATCACCAGGCCTGGGCTCTAGATTTTCTTTCAGAAATCTCCACAGTGATTTCCACAGAGATTACAGGGGCCTGCTCTCCCACCTCCTGATCTCCCCGTCTGCTGCTGGGCTCTTCCTACCACTCTCCTCCTCCCACTGACAGGAGCACTAGAGCACCTCCAGGCACCCGTGGGTCCTCTTTCTTCTCAGGTGGCACAACCTCCCCAGTGATTCCACCCACGCCTGTCTTTTCTTTACCAGCTCTTCCAAGGCCTCCCAAATTTGAACCTCCCACGTGCTGACCTATGGCCCTGATTGCTTATTTAACATCTCCTCTGGGATAATTTCAAAGCTACCAGGAGGAACTGTGTGGAGAGGACCTCATGATATCTTGCATAGGCCCGAGCTAAGAGCGGGGCATGGGCATGACCTTTTCACGACAAGATCCCTCACACATGCACAAAAGGCTTCCCAAGTCCCGCTGGTAGACTTCTAAGATGGCCTAAACCTCATGGCAGCGCAAGACGTGGGATCCCAGTACAGCCTCTCAGGACCCCTATGTAAAGCTCTTGGGTTTCCTCCAGACTGGGCCAGCATAGAGGACACACCCGCACCAGGACGAGCTTTCTATCCTAACTTTCCAGGGTAGTGTCTGGGCACGTTTCCACACACAGCGTGTACTTTTATTTGTGGTTTCACCCTCTTTTTCTCTTTACTTGCCCAAGCTCCTTCAGCAGAACCAGTTTCTTCCCCACTCTTTACTGTTATCTTCTGGAATAAACTTTGTCACTGAGGAGCAAGCCAGAACTTGGTAATGTTCAGCTGGTGAGCCGCTTCTGAGAGCATCAGGCTGCCTGCTAACAGGCCTAGGACCTCTTCTCACTTTCTGAATGATTTCCCTCCCCCACACACAGGAAGTCCAGCGCCCCCTCTCCCTTACCCTGACCCCTCATCCACCTACCTGGGTCTCTTGAGTCTCCCCATCATGACCATTCCCACACAGCTGTCTCTCAGCAGCTATTGCAGTGGCCTCCTAGCCGCACCCCTCAATCTGCTGCTACTCTTTAGTAACATTCTTCACACTACAGCCCAAGTGCAAAATGTGATCACGCCCATCTCCCAAAACAGGGAGACAGTGTCGACATGACTGAAAAGGCCCTGCATGGCTTGCTTCATCACTCTGTCAGTCTCTTCCCGGCATCCTTTGCTTCATCTCTCAAGCATTCTTTCCATTTCAAGATGCCACAGGACCTGGAATGTTCAGTTGCCCCTCACCACCCCCTTCCTGTCAATCTTAACTTTTGCTTGAATCTCAGCTCAAGCAGTATTTTCTTAGGAAAAGAAAAAACAAAATCTATCTCTACTCCCAGATCTCTCTGTCACCTTTGCAATTATAGATTTACTTGTGAGGTTATGCGTTAGTGCTTCGATCCACTCTGATCACCAGCTCAGTGACTGTGGGGGCCACACATGTGGTGCTATTGCTCATTGTTAAATCCTCAGCAGCGAGTCCCACACAGGTGTTTGGGGAATGGCTAGTGAATAGACAAATAGATGAAATATTCTGTTACACACCTATTAGTATTAACCTATGCCTCTCTGCACAGTAAAGCAGGGATTTTTATGAGGTGCTACATCCAGTTTTGGCAGGAAATGGGCCATTAGTAGTTTTGAAAAGGAGATAAAAGCTATTGGTAAACTTTAACATTTTTTTAAAATACTGATGATAATCCTTATGAAGATTTTA
>NW_004524822.1:426249-445177 GCF_000260255.1 Octodon degus | reverse complement strand
TTATGTCTCTTAATAGCAACAAAGGACTATTATTATTATTATTATTATTATTATTATTATTATATTTTAGGGAAGGGTCTACAGGGTGTTCACGATCTCACACTACTAGATGCTGCATCTGTTTAAGCAGGTGCTTTAATCTGCTGAGCTATTTAGCCGGCCCTATTATTATGAAGTTTTAATAAGATTATGTTTGTACTTAAAAATTAGAAGATCAAAAAATAAGCATATGTTCAAAAAAGTAATTATTTTTAGTTTTTCCTCTGCATCAATTTTCATGCCTTGAAGAACCAAGGACATCCGTACAGTGTGAGGACATTGTGGTCAGAATGCAAAGCTTCAGAACTCCACGTCCCAGGGTGATTTTCTCCTTGTGGGCAGCATTCTTGACTGCCCAGTGCTAGTCTTTATAACTCTCCTTACTTGAGAGAAGTTCACTTCCCCTCTGAATTGTGCCTGCCTTCTCCTTTTGATTCCTGTACATGGTGGATGGTAGAATGAGTGGCCCGGGGCCCGGGGAAATAGCTAAGTAGAATAAGCGCTTGCCTGGCAAATGCAGGGTCCTGAGTTCATTCCCTGGTATCACACACACACACACACACACACACACACACACACACACAGAACAAGTGGGGCGTGAGTGGGCTAGAAGGAGGGTGACCTGGTAGCTACGAAAGGTCCCTTTTCTCTGCGATATCCCTCTGCCCTGTGCTCCTGTCCTACCCATACCAGGGCTTGCTCAGGACTGACGGGAAGACGCTGCACTGCAGAGACCTTGTGTTCCACAGTATGATTCACGAGATGACTATCTCTTATTTGTCTGAGAAAGTGGACCAGGGGAAAGGGAGGACAGAGATGCCACCAAAGCTGGGGCAGAGTCAGCCTCTGGGACAGAAGACAGATCCAGTGGGGACCCCATGTATTCCAAGAGCACATCCCATAAATTGACACGTTGGATTTCATCAGAGCTAAAACGTCCTAATCTTTAAAAAGACACTTAGAAAATGAAATGGCATAGCTTGGGGAAAAGGTTTACAAAATCAAGGATCTTACTATCCCGAATATATGTTTAAAACTTTCCAAACTCAATAGTCAGTCAACATCCTACCTAAAAATTTAGCACTCAGTTAAAACTTGAGTGGACACTTCCTCGAAGGAGACACATAGATGGCAAATATGAAAGGATACTCGACGTAATTAGTCATTCAGGGAAATGCACATTTAATATTTATGAGAGGAACAACAGAACAAAACTGACAGTATGGAAAAGTCATGAGTGTGTCTCACAACTGGCACTCTCTTGTGTTGTTAGCACACGGGGGCATACACAGTTAGGAACACAGTTCAGCCATTTTTGGCCATTAATATACTTTGTTCATAATCCAGCGACTCAAATCCTAGGTGAAATGAAACCTATGTTTACCTAGTAACTGTCTATGGAGGCTTGCTTTATAATATTATTTTTAATTAATTAAATTGTAATTAATTAATTATCATTTTTAATTTAAAAAACTAACCCCAATTAACTTGTCTATGGACAAGTGAACTGATGTTTAACCTGCAGTATGTCCACACATTGGAGTACTACTCAGTAATAAAAAAGACTGACGTATCGATTCATACAGCAGTGTCGCTGACTCTCTTCCATCCTCATGCCCAGGAAGATGGCAAATTAGATGCTTAGATTCAACATGATTGGCAAACTCCTCAGAGCAGTCTCCAGCATGTCTCAGCTCCCAAGATTTCACCTTTTCCTTTGATTTTGCTCTGACCATTCCTCACCATCTTCTCACTGCCTCCACACTTTGAAGATACTTTCCTCAGAACACAGCCAGAATTTGTAGGTGTCAGCTGTCTCCGTTTATCTTCTCTCATTACCAGGACAAGTACTCAACACTCAAAATTGGGAAGGAAAGGTTAATTGAGCTCACAGTTTGTGGAGGTTTCAGTTCATGCAAAGCTGGCTCCAAGGCAGACTGGCACATGGCAGAGGGCGGCAGTTTATGGTGGTGGAAAACAACAGAAGCAAAAGGAGTAGCAGCAGCAATAGCAACAGAGAGCAAGTCTGTCTTCCTTATGTTGCATGCAGGCTCTCTGCCCCAGGCTGGGTATAGTACTCATACCCATAATCCCAGTAGTACTCACACCCATAATCCCAGCAGCATTGACACCTGTAATCCCAGTGGATCATGAATTAATCACAGACTCTAGAAGTCTGCCCCATGACTGCATGAGGCTTTGGGGGGACAACTAGACACAAACCATAACATCAGCAGAATGGTTGGTGCACATAGCAGTTTGTTTTGCTCCTGTAAATACAAGTTGAGTAGCTGTTCTTATAAAGCAGTCATGGAAAAGGATTGGTATGGGAAGAGTTTCAGGACCCTGCACAAGAGTAGTGGCCCTGTCTCAGCATTATTTGCATTTTATTGTGACACTGGATTGAGGCAAAAATAGAGGGAAAGTTGGCAGGAGTCCTTCAGGATAGAGCATCCGGGCAGTCTCCCCAGTGTAATGTGCCTGACTAGAATTTCCTTTCATTCTTCACCACTCCTACATTCCATGTAGTAAGAACCACGTAGTAAGAGATGTTGGGCTCCTCAGCCACACACTCCCCTCCCCCAGTACTGCTGCCTGGGCCGTCTCATCCCTTCTCCATGTTCTTTTCCCTTTCCCCGGGCTTCTCTTCATTCTTTCCATCTGAAACAGTTTTCCCAGTGAGGCCCCTGCCCCAGGTGGAGCACCTCAAGCTTCTGGCCCTTACTGGCCTCCGGGCCATCTGGGTGCAGCATGTCAGAGAACACGGCTTGGCCTTGGAGAGAGCTGATAGCTACTTCCACTTCCAGGCCCTGGACATAAAAGCCTTTTCTCAAAACTCACAAGTGACAGGTCAATCTCTGAAACCCAACCTCACTGTTAGGTGGTGCCTTGCTGGGTTAAAAGCATGTTAGATGCTACTGGAGGGTGTGAGTTTCAATTTCTTACATTAGCATCTCGTATAAAAAATGCATTTTAAAAAATCCTGTAGAAATGAATCATATGCTACTTTGACTTTAATGCCTTTAACGTGTAGAGTCTGAATCACGTCAAAAAGAAAATGAGCTCCACAGGCAGAAAGCCTACTATGAGGATGAACAACTGCTTTTGTTCTTTCAGTCTCACTCACTGGGAGAAGGGCAGAGATCAGCTTTGGGGGCACAGGAGGATAAACACTTAGAATCGCATTGTGCTAGAGCTTAAATAACCTTGACTCCCCAGATCTCACATTGGCTTGTGCAATAAGGACACGCATGTAATCACATGTAATGGGCTGATTCCGTGTTTGGGGCAGTAGGTAAAGGTGACTTTATTCTTCAGGCCCCAGGCTCTTTCTACTCTTCCCTCCTCATTAGAAGCTTTCAACAGGAACAGCATGGCTGCTAAAACTCTGAGCCTCAAGGCTAAGGAATACAACAGCTGCTAGAATTCTAAGCCTTAAGGCTCTGTGGATGTTGGCCAAGGCTGCAAGAGTTCTCTGCTGCACAGTTCTCTGTTTCCAAGGGAGCAAATTTCCTCACTGAGAACATGGATTGAAACTTACCGTGTTAATTCTGAGAGAAAACTCACAAGTAAGCCAAAGAACTATCACCCTGGATTTTCTACCTCATGCAAAAAGGGAAACTAAGTAGGGCTACTCCCTCTGTATCTTCTGATGGAAATGATGTAATACTCCAGAGAGGAGGAGAGAGACATTTTGACCAGGGTGCAGTGTCCTGTGGCCGGAACATCCTGCAGTGGGAATGGCTAAAATAGAATCATATGGTGCAGTTCCACAAGCTGTTCTTAAAAAATGAAGCCTTCACAGTTCAGCTGTCCCTTCCAGATTCATCCATACGAGCTTCATCAATGCCATCTGCTAACTTCCCTCCTCAACAGCTCTGCTTTCGAGCATGTCTCAAATATATTCTCTGGGAAACCAAACAGAATAGGAACAGAGGGGTCATATCCTGTGCATTTAACTTTACACTCAAGTACAATTGAAATAATGCAAGCGTTTAACAGCTGGCTGAGTTGTCTCCACTATATGTGGCATTTCATGAAACAAATGGTAATTGGATCCTAGACCATTGTCAAAGCTCTATGGAGTCTATCATGGTTTTGAAGAATAAAACTCCATGCATATATGTATATTTGTGTATAGATATAATGTATATAAGCATGAAGAAATATATACATATCTATACTCTCCATATTTTTATGAGTATAAAATATGGAGCATCTACATAGCAATGATGACTTCCTTATGGAGAAATGGGTCTCAATCTGGAGGGTCCAAGCTGTCTTTCTTTCCTCTCTCACCTTGCCCCTCATCACACCCATTCACTAGGAACCTTGAGCATGACTCCACAGTTTCATTCTGTACCTCATCCCACCTACTGCTGAGGTGGTGGAAGGATGGCTCCCCTCCCACCAAACTCCCATGTGGCCCACAAGGGTGTGGATAGCAGGAACCAGAAACCCCATAGAGTGAGTTGGGCTAGCGAGTTGGGTAGTATGGACCTTGCTGTGCTACTGCCCCAGTGTGAGGGGTGGGTTAGGAACATTAGGAAAACAAGGTGGCCACCCTCCTGCCCTCCCTTCCTTCCTCCTCGCCTCAGAGAAGGAGCTTGCAGCAGTGATAAGTGGAGATTGGGTGGGAAGGGGCACTAAAGAGAACTTCCTCCTCCCTTCCTTCCTGTCTGAGAGACCTTAAAGAGACAAAAAGGACGGTGGCAGCTGCTCCTAAAGTGGCAGGAAGGGAAAACTTTAGGGAGAGCAGAAGTGTGGAATTACAGTCATGAAAAGGACAGAAAAAGCAAGGAGAGAAAGGTCCTGGAGAAAAAGGAGGAGCCAAGGCTGGCTTCCATGGATATGGCAGAGACTGCCTCGAAGAGCCTCTTTCTATTATCCTTGGTCCTTACTTCCTCTTTCCTGCATCCTGACCTGCTCTCACTTACCACTGGTCACAGGTTGTCCAAGTCAACAGAGCAGCTGGCTTCTCACCCACTGATTGCTACCAGAGCAAGACTCAGGCCAGCCTTGTCTTGTACCTCAGAAAGGGACGTGTACCATGTAATGGCAGCTTTTCTTACAGTCAAATAAGTGAGGTCACACATTAATCACCTCACACTTCCCCTGACCCATTTTCTCATCACTGTATTTTTACCATTAAGATCTGTTTGAGTTATTTAAAAGGACTGTCCACCAAAAAGAGAGGGCGATATGAAGGATCCAAGTAATTAAAGGATCTAAAAGCCAAAGGAGGATAGCTGTCTTACACTGATAGGGTTCATTTTATTTCATCTACTTATCTACAGATGACATGAATGAAGCTTTTGGCATATGACCTCTCCTCTTTCCTGCTGAAAAAGATACAATCCCTCCTCTTTTGCAAACACTTGTCAGAGGCAATATTTGCATCTGTGTTGTTGTTGTTGTTGCTTGTAACTATTTGAAAAACAACAGAACCGCCCATCAGCTCTAAGTGTTTTGAATTGGTATAAAGGAGACTAGTAGCTGCTGGGCCTAATTCACAATACGTAGACTTGTTCATAAAGTCACTAGCTCAGTATAAGACTCCACCGACTGATGCTGCTCAGAGCCAGGAGTGCAGGCAGGGAAGTGCTCACAGGTGGCAAGCGGGGAAGTCTGCCAGTCAGAGGCAGAGATTGTCAGGTCCCTGGACGAGCCACATGGTAGCAAATGTCCACCCAGATACATGAGGCCCTGAAGAGGCCCTGAGGACCTGGTGGTTATTTGAGTCCTCTCTTCTATTCATGTATATACATTCATTATACAGTTCTTGAGCATCTGCCTTTTATTTAAGTTAATGAATTCATTTATTTGAGACAGGGTCTTCCTGTGTAGCTCAGGCTGCCCTCTAACTCACTGTGCAGCCCAGGCTGGCCTCAAGCTTGCAGCAATCTTCCTGGCCAGATTCCCAAGTGCTGGAATTACAAGTGTGTGCCCTCATGGCCTGGCTGTGTCTGCATAGAATTTCTTAGAATTAGGTATGACTCCCTCTCTAGGTCAGACCGTGTTTTGATTTTTCTACAAGTAATGAAAGAGAAATTTTGGAACACTTAGAAAGAATGAGGTTTTCATATGCCTTTTAATCCTAATCCCTGTCAAGGACAGTGCCGGTACTACTGTGTAGTGTGGAGAAGGTAGGTACAAGGAAGGTTTCAAGGGTTCTGCTTGGCTGAGCCCAGTATGAGAGTGCTATTAAACATCAACTTGTCAGTAATCCAAGACCAAGGGATAGATATCAGCTTGCAAGCTATCGACATGTAGACAACACTTACCCCCATAGCAGTGGCAGAACTTGCCTAGGGATAGCTAAGGACTGATTCTGTGGACACACCAAAGAAGACTGGGAAGGAGACCAGTAAGATAAAAAGAAAATAATATAAGTGGTAAGCTAGGTGTCAATTATTTTAAAAGGGACAAATGATCAATTGGTCAAATGCTCCTGGCAGGTTAAGAGAAATGTGGATTGAGAATTATCTCTTGAACTCGAGTAGATTAAAATGCCCAGGTCTGCCTTGACTTGAATATGTCTCCCAAAGCTCAGTAAACTTAATCTTCAAATTCACATCATTAATGGCACTTGGGCATAGGATCTTTGGGAGATAATTAGGGTCAGATGATGTCATGGGGCTGAGGCCCCATGATAGCAGCTTTGTAAGAACAAGGAAGGAGGGAGACTCACTTGGCGTACCATGTCTGTCTTGTGAAGTCCACCACCGCATTAGAATACAGCCAGACCATGAGATGCTGGCCCCATGCTCCTAGCATTTCCAGCTTTCAGATCCAGGAGCTAAATAAGCCTCCATTCCTCATAAATTATTCAGTCTCAAGTATGTTGTGTGTAACAACACACTAAGACAAGGATGTTGTGTGGGTAGTGTCTGTAGAGACATGCAGATGAAGATCTGAGGAGAAACAGCACAGAAGAGAATGAGAGATGAACTGAATGTATCAAATCCAGAGACTGGAGCAGAGGTTACCTCTATGAAGTCACTTCTCTCAGCAGGAAATGGGCCTTTATTTTCCCTGTGAATTTAAGAGGCTGTTTTCTCTCACCAGCTTCGTCCTGGTCTGCCTGTGCTGCAACAGAGTACGGTACCCCCAAGCCTTTTTCCTCATGGCTAGCTTCCATTTCTTATCCATACATAATGACAAATCCCTCCTGTGACAGAAATCTAGACACTGTGACATTCCCTGAATAAAGCTATTTGTTCATCACCTCACCTGGCCATAGGATCTCACTTCTGGAGTCTAACTTCTGGCCTATGTCATGCTTATTGTCATGGGGCCTAAGGGAAAACAGGATTGGAGTTTAAAAATTATCATGGTGAACAATTAGATTTTGTTTTATATGTGTTTACATACTTTCCAAAATTCAGTTGAAGGTAGAAATTTGAGCCTAATATAATGCATAATTAGCCTATAGATTTTATCCTCAAAAAAGAGGAGAATTCTAATTATAACTAATTACTCCAGGACAGAAGAGCAGAATCCTAAGACCCCTGTGTGTGCTCCTGGGTGACTTTGGGTTTATAAAACGCTGCACCTTCTGGAGATGAGGCAATCATCTCAAGTGAGACCACTGGGTTTGATGCAAAAACCTACTGGCAGGCGGCAGGAAGCACCATGAAAGCTATGCCACTCTAAGGCTGTGACTGCTGTCTGCACCCACTGCTAGGCTTCGAATGTTCCAAAGGCCCTTTGTTAAAGGCTCAGTCCCCAGGGTGGCGCTATAGGGAGGTGGTGGGAATTTTGACAGGTGGAGTCTGATGGCAGCTTCCTATTCCCTGGCAGTGTGGATCCTCCCACCCTCTCCCTTCCTCCACCCCTTCTACCTCTCTTTTCCGGTTACTGGCCTTCTACCTCTCTTTTCTGGTTACTGGCTCTTGATGAGGTGGACGGTTGTACTTGGTCCCACGTTCCCACTCTAAGCAACAGACCGGTTGATCAGGCTGGAACCTCCAAAACTAAGCCAAGGGGAACCTGTTCTCCTTCCAAATTGGTGATCTAAAACAATTATCAAAGCCATTAGTTAATCATTAAATAATGGAAAACTAAGAAACACACCCCCTGGCCACACACTTTCTTTATGAATGCAAGAAACATAAATGAGATGCTCTTCAGATTTTGAGTACTCCCTCCTGTTATAAGGCCAAATATTATCCAAGAATAAAATGCAAACTCATCCGGGAAAGAAAAGTGCAGGTGAAGAGGCCAGGTGTGCAGAATCCTGGAAGGTTAGACGTGGCGGGAAAGGGTGTGGGTGGAAATCATCCAGCCCTGAGCCCCGCCCACCCTGCTGCAGGCCCCACCCATTCTGTTTCAGACTCCCCCCTCCCCCCAAAAGCATGTCTACTCAGGAAAAAATGAAAACTGCCCTCGGAGATGGTCTGTAAAAAAGCAGTTTCATCTTTTCTTCCGTAAACTTTTTTTTTAAATGGTGAGCGATATCATACGTTTTGAACAACTTGCATAATCGTTCCTTGCCATTTCTTTTAACACATTTTATTGTGGAAAGAAGTCCAGGATGCAAAGAATGTACCTTTGGCCCTTGGGTTCTGGGAGGGGCGGGCGGAGGGAGTTGCTGCGGTGATGTCACGCATACATTAACCCTCCTGCTGCTTATCTGCAGTCCCAGGCTAGCTTATCTCCTCTCTCAGCTCTGGGGCTGGGGCAGGATCTGGGCCAGCTGGGCTCTCGGAAGCTTATGGCCCCCTTGCAGCTGGCTCGGTGGCCCCAGCGGGGAAAGCTGGAGCAGCAGGGGCTTTCTTGTCATTGTTGTCGCCGCAGCCTCTTCCTGCAAGAAGTTCCACGGGGTCACGATCTGCAGGAATGTCTGCTAAGGGCACATTTAAGCAAATGTTTAAAGACTCTATATGCATGTAAATCATTCAACTCATTGGAATCAATTCCAGAAAGTGGAATTGTCCCTACAATAATTGCTGAAGGATCGCTATGGCCTAGCTGGTCTTTGATTTTGAACATCCAGCGAGCAGGCTGCTAACTCCAACAGCACTGCTCGCCTTGCTCTTTCCTGGATTCTTAACCAGCTCAGTAATCCCAGCGGTACAGAGGAGCAGCAGTTCACACGGGCTGAGGCCCACTCCACTTCCTCTTCATCCCAGCTTTGAAAGGACACCCTTAAAGGACTTCTTGTCGCAGGGGCTCTTGGGTCCCAGGTGTCTAGGCCCCGTCTTTCCAACTTAGTACAAACTTGTTCCTTCTCTGTGGCTAGGCTTTTCCCTTAGAGCCACCTACTGCCCAGCCTCCACGCAGCCAAGCCTCCCTGTCCCACGGACACATCTCTACTGTTCCTTCAAGTCAGGCCACCTCCAGACACGGACTTCCTGGAGGGCAGCGCAAGCAATTCACACCTCACTCTGGGAAGCTCCTCGTTGCCCCTGGCACCTCCCTCTGCCCCCTTCTCGTAATGATCGCCCCAGCCCTGGGGAAGAAGGAGGGGCGGTCCTCTTCCCTAGTTCACTTGACCATTCTCAGGTAGACGCCTTTGGGCTGATGCTCTCCCTTGCAGACATTGGCCCGGGGATTCTTCAGCCTATGAACACAGACCTGCACTGGATTCTCCAGGCCCCTTCCAGGCCTTCAGCCTGAGCCTGGCCCTTCCTCATTGTCCCTCTTGTTCTACCACTTTCAGCCTCTTGGACTCATTGGCCACTTGTTTACCTGCCCTTCCCACTGGGGGACTCTATGGCCACTGTGGGTCTCTTTAGCCTCTGATTGCTTAAACCAATCTAATAAATTGATTGATATATATTCTATTGGTTCTGTTCCTGTGCAGAGCCTGACTATTACAGCACAGGTAAGTGTGCTTACAGATTTGACTGTCCTCTTGTACATCTCAGGTGCTGCCTTTCCTCTGTCACCCTATCAATCAGTCTCTCCATTGTGATTAATTAGACCACGGTAGAGGTCTCTGGGAAATGCAAAGGGCTTCCCCAGCGCTGTTGTCCACTGAGTACCTCGGCTCACTCACTGATTGGCTGACTCTGACCTCTGTTGCCCCAGCTCCTCCCACCCCGAGGGTCTTGGTGTGTTTCTTCTTTGGTGGATCTATTCCACTATAGATTCCTTTGCCTCTTGCAGATCTTCTGCCTCCTCTTTAATCTGATCCCTCATTGATACTGACTCAGAACCTGAAAGATTTGCTTCATCTACCAAACTTTTGTTTTATAGCTAAAATCACTTTTTTTTTTGTTTGTTTTCTTTTTTCTTTTCTTTTTTTTTTTGTATTTAGGATAGGGTCTACAGGGTCTACAGGGTCTTACTATGTAGATCGGACTTATAGTGATCCGCCTGTGTTCAGCCTCCCAAGAGCTGGTATTACAGGCACATCATACCGCATCCAGTCTCAATCGCAGTCTAAGCGTGCCCCTGGGGGCGTGGCCAGCATGGCATGCCGGGAGTGAACTCCAACCATCGCATGTGCCTAAGCAGGCGCTTTAACCTGCCGAGCTATTTGGCTGGCTCTTAAAATCACATTATTCTCTCTTCCTCTTGCTTGGTCAAATAATTTCAATGAGAAGCTCTTCCAAAATAGGACTGAAGTACACCAAACGAGTGTAAGAGGAGACAGTAATGAATAGATAAGGACAAGAGCAATGAAGACAATGGTATTTCCAAATACATAAGAGCACTTTCAAATCCCATGTATTAGTTTGTCTATCTAAAGATAATACAATTCCAAATCGTTAAATATTCAAACACTGGGGTACTTGCAAGTAGATTTCGACAATTCTTCAGAGCATCCCATGGACACAATTAGTTTGAACCGAGTAGATATACGTGTTGTAGGCAAATTCACTTTTTGACAAGCTATAGAAAAATTATTTCAGCACAGTATAATCTTTCTGTCCTTATACAAGAAAATTTTGGTTTGTTTGTTCATTTATTTATTTATTTATTTATTTATTTATTTATTTGAGACAGGTCTTAGTGTACTGCCCAGGCTGAGGCCTCAGATGTGAAATCCTCATCTTCAGCCTTCTGAGTGCCAAGATTACACTGCTCACTACCCAGCCGGCACAGGACAGATTCATAGTGGATGAATTAGTGCTAGCAAATTACACACATTTTTAAGTTGTCTCAAACTTTCATGAGTATGCGACCTGACCAAGACCCTGATTTCAAAAGGATTTAATGATCTAAGTTTACCATTGTGGGAGCCTTAATTTTTTTTTTTGAACAGGAGGCCCTGAGTTTCATTTTGCACTGGACTTCACAATGATGTAGCACAAATGATGCCTTTACATCATTCTGAAGTGAAGAAAGGTCTTAAATGATACTTGAATACCCTCTGTTCTTTGATTATTTGTTAAATCGCATACATGTTTGGAATCTAGTCTGGTGAATGAAACCCTCTTCCACAGTAAACTGAGGTTTAAAAGTTATCTTTCACCTCTTTCAATTGTGACAGGAAGAATCACAGGAGTTGGTTTGATCTTGGTGGCTTTCATGTCCAGGGAATAGTCCCTCTTCCCTTCTCCAGTTGCTCCAGAAGGATCTACCCCCAGGTGTCCATTGATCATTAAACACAGCTTTGTTGCTCTTATCTGTCTTCCAGAAACAAAACAAGAAGGGAGAGTTTGCCACCTTGGAGAAAACGACAAGCTCAGCCAGTGTAGGTCTGCGTCTGTGGCAATAACTTAAAAAGGAGATCTGAAGAGGGAGGAAGTGTGCACGTGGCAGGCAGTGCTCACAGATGAAAAATGGTTAACTTGAGACATAGACCTGGAGGCTGCCCCTTAAACTGGGACTGGGGGCAGCCCTGCTCCCAGCTCTAGGTGAGATGGAAGCTCTGCCCTGCATAGGAGGAAGACCTCCCACCTTCTCATAGAAGATTGCCTGGAAAGGATGTGGGTTGCTGCTTATGAATATTTTAACAGGTACCTTTTAATGGTTTGGTATTTATCATCTTTCTTATTTAAAAATAATTCTGACTTCATTTCGCTCCAAAACATAAATGAAGGTACTGTAGCACCAGGAAGGCAATTTTCACAAGGCTTCGTAACCCTCCTGCTTGTCCTCATGCCCGCACACAGGGCTCCCCGGGCACACTGGAGGCTAAGGAGGCACTCTGAAGGGGCCCATCTTTCTTCAGCAAAGCACAGTCCCTGGCCTTCTCGGGGTCCACAGTTGTTAATGGAAGAAGGTCTGAATGATCAATTACCAAATAACAGCAGGGTCAGTCGCGAATCCTCAGTCCTCCCCCTTAAGATTCTGGGTATAATTATCTAGAGAGTTTATCAAGTGCATAATGGTTACCCTCCTCCCTGGACAGGTGATAATTAACCTATTTGCCACTCTAGTGACTGATGGGCACAGTTCTACACCAAAAGTCACACAAGGAGAGACACAGATGAAATAAGAATGATTGTTCTGGAACAAAATACAAATAGAAACCAATATAAAAAGAAAACAACAAAATTTTGCCATCTAAACTGTCCTGTAGAGACCTTGCCCTAATTCACCTCAGTAGATCAATCCCCGGTGACATTTATACGGTTCTTTACAGACTACACATTACCTTCTAGGTACATTATCATACTTTTAGGTTCCTGATCTGGGAAATGCAAACAGAGCACCTTCCCCTCTGGACTCAGTAGTTTAATTAACAGCAACTTAAGTGGGGACCTGAAGCTGTACTGAGTCCGTGTGGTTCTGGGTGTGGGAGGCCCAGCTGAGGATTGCTGCTGGAATGACATAAAAGGAGGACAGGAGGGGAAGATTGCATGCTGTTGATTTTCCTGGAGAAGCTGGGTGCCAGCTAGTCGCATCATTGGAGGAGCTGGGGTCCTCATTGTTGCAGGAGATGGCTGCTGCTGTCTTTGGGGGAGCACTGGTCTTCATTCCTTGGCCCCAGTGCAGTCCCTCAGCTTTCTGACACAGATCTTTCACCCACCAATGCAGACTTTCCAGCTTCCACTGCTGGTCTTTGCACCTTCCTAGTGCAGATTTTTGATACAGACCTGAATGTGATGCTGCCGTGGGATCCAGGCTCTCAGCTGGAATCTTCAGGTCTCCATTTTGCAGACAGATCTCTTGCATTCTTCTACATCTGACCCTTCTAAGCATGGACTAATCCAGTTATGAAGAGAAGATCTTTCTCACACAAGATAAGCCCTGCAAGAACAGTCATGATGTGACAGAGATACCTGGGGTTGCTTGGCTGCTGCAGAACTGTGTAATGGCTAGTGGTCCCTTCACCTTTCCTGGCTCCTTTTCAGTACTTTCTCTTCTTCCATCTTTGGGACTCCATCTTCTCAAAGTGATAAAGGATGAAATTGCTACATCTCCCAGCCCCAGCCTTAGCATTTGGCTCTTCTGCTGTGTTTTCCTGCTGTCTGGTGCACCCAATTACTTAAGGGCCATATCTGAGCAGGTCCATAGGATGAATCATGAATAGATGAAAAAAAAATCCATCTAAAGGAGCCCTTATTAGGACTTACCCTGCACCACAAACGGGACCAGTGTGTGTACTGACACTGAGGGGAGGCAGAGGCTGCTTGTAAAGGAAAAGGCGAGAGTGTGTGTTCAGTATCAGACTTTCTATTTCGTCATGGGCAGGGAGCAGCCCCTCAAGGGCCTCCGTGGGGAGGATGACAAGCGTTGCAGGGTAGAGTTCTCTATGAGAGCTCTGAATCTGAAACTTGCCACTGCCAAAGCAAACATCTCCCAGCACAGTTGTGTGGTACCTGATATGGCTGTGCAGCTACAAGGCATTTGGCAAAGTCACGAAAGAAAAATAAAAGTACTTTTGGGGAAGCACTGGACTCTGCAGTCTCCTCACATTGGCCTCTTGTCTTCGTCAGTCCGCTGCTCTGAGCAGGCAGTTTTCATACACCATTTTCTGGCATTCTCCTCTACCCAGAGCACCCCTTCTACCTGGACCAAAGGTCACACATTTCTACTCCCAAAACCCAGAGAGTAAATATTTGAATCTCTGTGGGCCACACGGTCTCTGTTGCAACAACTCAACTCACAAAAACCACCATAGATAACACATAAACAAACAAGTGTGGCTGTGTTCCAATAAAACTGGGCTTTTATAGAAAATGAGAGTTGGAATTTTATATGACAACCATGTCACCATCTGTTCATGGTTTTCAGTCATTTAAGATGTGAATATCATCTTCAGCCGTAAAGAACAGGAGACGGGCTGGACCTTTCCTGTGGATATATGTGGTCTGCATCCTCTCACTCACCTGGATTCTTTCTGGTTCTTCGCAGCCACCTCAAGTGTTGTCTTCTTAGACAATTTCCCTGGATATTGGGCTCAGGGAGGCCCTTCCCAGGAAACCCAGTGCGTACATACCCATGAACATCTTTCCATCTGTCTCAAGGATAATCTGTCTGCATACCTGCTACCTACCAACAACTAACCCCCTAGAAGCAAGATGGTGCCTTCCTCCTTGTATGTTCTGGGCCTGGCCTGCTGCTTCTAGTCGGGACAAGGCTGAGACCCTGTGTGGCTGCTTAGCAAAACTGGTCATTTGGTGATTGTGGTGGTTGATACATTGTGTCAACTTGGGATGGCCAGAGCTTGGTTAGATTGGTGATTTCATGCCCTGGTGGCCCTATGGTGGGGCCACCCCAGAGTGACTCAGCACAAAAAATAGTATGTAAAGGATTTGAGGAAGGTTTCTGTGCCAAGCTTCCTTGGAGGAGCTTGATTGCTGCAGCCGCACCACTTCGGACGAGCCTGGGTCTTCAGCGGCCGCCGTCAGTTCCTTGGAGAAGCTCCAGAGCTCTGGTCTTCGCAGTTGGTCTGGAAGGAAGAGACAGAGGCTTGATGGACGCAGCAGCTGCTGCTCTTCCTCTGCTCTTCATTGTTTTCTGCTGCATGAATTGCTGCTGTCTGCCTGGGAGCCAACAGAATTTAGACTAATACCTCCACTAACTGTGAGCTAAATAACCTTTCCTTTCTTCATGTTGAGTGCCGGGTATTTGTCCAGCAACGAGTAAAAAATAACTGAGACAGTGATGGTGTTGCCATCATCCTCTTGATTTCTCCCAGTAAGGGAAAGGCGCGTGGGGGCCACTCTGTGGGCCTGCCTCAGGGCGGGGCCTGGAGAAGAGGAAACAGTAGTGTGGGTGCTCTCCCATCCCCACCATCAACCACCCCAAGTGGGTATGTTGAAACCGAACCCTCAGTGTGCTGGCATCAGGAGATGGGCCTTGGGAAGTGTCAGGCCATGAGGGCAGAACCTTCATGAGTGGAATGAGGGCCTCACAGGAGAGGCCCCAGAGAGCTGAATGGCCCCCTCCACCATGGAAGGAAACTACGGGGAGAAGGTATCATTCATGACATAGGAGGCAAGATCGCACCTGACTACGAATGTGCCGGCACCTTGCTGTTGGATTGCTTAATCTCCAAGACTAGGAGAAATAAATTTCTGTTATTTATAAGCCATCTAGTCTATGGCTCTACTGTGGCAGCCCGAATAGACTAAGACAGCATTAAATGATACATGACGTGTAGAACACGTGAGCACCATGGGAGTGAGTGTGACCTTCCAAGGGGTGGTATAAAGGGCAGAGCCTGTTCCCTGCTGTCACTTCTCTCATGGCCTCCTGCCCCAGAATAACCAGCCCTTCCCCAAGCCTTCCCATGGGAATGGGGGCCTGCACTTTAAGCAGGCCTCTTCCCTCTCCCACAGTGCTTCCGCTATCCACATCAGCTCCAGAACCATGCTGCTTGCTTGAGTGCAGACTACTTGGCTCTCTCCAGAGATTGATTTTGGCTGAATGAAAGTTGGGGAGGTTGGGTGTGTCTTAGTTCCTTTTTTCTCTTTGCTGAGACAAAATACCTGATAAGCAAAGCTGAGGAAGAAGAAATTTACTTAGCTCCCAGTTTGTGGGAGTTTTCAGTGCATATCAGCTGCCTCTGAGGCAGGGTGGCTCATGGCAGAGGGCAGCAGTTCTTGGCAGGGGAAAACAACAAAAGCAACAAGAATGTAAAGGGGGGAGCGAGCCCTTTTCCTCCCTTATATTGTACACAGGCTGCCTGCCTTGGGTGGGTGCAGCACTCACACCCTCTCTGTGCCCTCCTCTTGCACAGGCTCAGAATGTTTATGAAGTGAGGCTCCTGCCCCTGCTGAGTCATTTAAACTTGTAGACTTTCAAGTTGATACATTTCAGGGGGAAACAGCTATTCACTACCCATATGTATCTAGCAGGGAGCAAAGACACCCCAAGGACTCTGAAAGGTCAGAGACATCACCTGCAATTGGCCAGCAGCAGCACAGTAAACCACAGAGCGTCCATTCAGGAGAGCTGAGCATCAGTTGGGCAGTGGTTGCAGTGATGGTTGGAGCAGAAGAAGGTAAGGCATGAAGGAGGGGTGGGGAATAGGTAGCAGGCCAGCAGCTGGAGGACAAGCCTGATTTGCCCACACAACAGCCTAGAAAGATACAGAGTGCACACAAGGTCAGATACACCAACTCAGCCCTGGGCTCTCTGGGTTTGAGTCCCAGCTCCACCTCTCACTCTTGCTGGTGACCTTGGGCCGTTGAAACTGTTGCTATCAGTAATGGTTCCTGTCATAGGATTGTGGTGAGGGTGGAATGGGTTCTTACACTGGAATGAATTAGGGTCGTATCTGACATGATTAACCCCAGGCTATCACTGTCATCATTATTGTGACCCTCAAGAATTCACAAGCCGGTAGGACCCAAGGGGACATTTGTATTACCAAGTCGGTGCTTAGGAAACACTAACTGAGCTGCTCTGAACTAACTTTAAATTGCAACCTGAGTCCTCACCCCTCAACATGTACCATTGTCCAGAGTGGACTCTGCCCTCCTCGTGGGGTTGGAACTCTTCACAGAGAAGAGTAAGTTGACTTCCGATGGGGCTAAGAGCCAGCCAGCATGCATGATGTAGCTCCAGTTTGTAGAACGGAAGCCCCAAATTTTAAACACTAAGACTTGGAATATGGTCAAGCTGTTTAAATTCTCCAAGATTTCTCTATGAACACTGCAGTGGCCTGCAGTATGAGGTTCATGTGAAGATTTAAATGAATAATATAGCGCCTCCTTAGGCAGAGCACAGGAACTGGGGTTCAGTCCCCAGGCACCACAGGCCATGCTGGCCCCACCCCCGGGGCACACTGACATGGCGATTGAGACTGAGTGTGGTGTCTTGTGCCTATAATCCCAAAGCTTTTTGAGGCTGAAAACAGGATCACTATGAGTTCAATCTATGTAATGAGACCCTGTAGACCCTGTACTACATTTTAAAAAGAATAGTATGTTTAAATAAATTATGTCTTATTTTCAAAGAAGTAAAGCCATTCACATGTTTATTTATGCCCTAATTAACTTAGGGAGGTCTTGTTTTTGAGACCACTGAACAAGCAGAAAGTGAATCTCTTTAAATTAAGTACACCTCGGATGGATGGGAGCATGGGGTCCTCTTTTCTGCTTTTTTGTCTGTTGTCAGCCTCCATTGCTCACAAAAAGAGACAGATGATATATCTAGTATATTCGTTGTTCTTATAGAATAGTATTCCTATGGAATTACTTTTTCCCATAGAAGTATTTTGGACCCAAGTGGCTTAAGCCAACAGCAGCCATTATTGCATCATACCGTCTCTGCGGATCAGGAACTTGGGAGAGCCCTAGTTGAGCGTTCTGGTTCGGAATGCCTTTGGAGGCTGGATTCCAAAGGTCACCCAGGCTGCCTTCACTGGACCGACGCAGGAGGAGCTGTCTTGAGATGGTGTGCGCACACAGCCCTCCCTGTGGGGCTCCTGAGTGCCCCTAAAATAAGGCAACTGGCTTCCCCAAGAGCTCGTGAGCTGAGACCGTGCCAAACTGAGATGACAGTCATGATCTAGCCTCGGGAGTCACATTCCATCACCTTCATAATATGGTGTTGGTTATTCAAGTCAGCTGCATTCACTACAGGAGGACCCAACCCTGGCCATGAATACCGAGATGCAGGAATCGCCAGATGTCTTCTAAGCTGCTACCCACTGACAACAGACTAGATTAAATCCACTTTAAAAAAATACTGCTTTATCAAAAAAGTCCTAATCTATTACATAATAGAACTAGGAACCTATTCCTATTTGGGTTATTCTTGACTGTGTATGACATAAGTGGTAGGTTATGTTGAAAGAATACATTAAAGGGAAGGACATGGCAATTTTTTTTACTCCCAAGGTGGAAAATCTTAAACTTTATATTCCTGCTGTGTGTGTTTAAGAGGGCAGTCACCACTTATTACTTTAGATCAATACCCAGGTACTTTTCTTTCTGGGATAGTTGTTTAGTTCTCGCCAATGGGATACAAGCAGAAATCCTCTCCTCTCTCTGTCTCTCTCTGTTTTTCTCCTTCCCTCCTTTCCTCCTTTTCTCTCCCCCCCCCCTCATTTTGACAGGATGTAAAGCTTTGATGGAGGAAACCAAGGCACTAAAAGATGACAGAGCAACTGGTTAGAAAAAGCCCGGATCCCTGGGCCAGTAGGTGGGGCAGAGCGCCCTCCCCACCTCTGAGAGAACCCCACTGAACTCTGATGAGGGTAGGAAATAAACCATTGTCCTGTCAGCACTGAAAGGTTTGGGTTTTTTGTAACTGCAGATAGCTTTACTTTCTATGATTAATGTCAAGTCTAGATCTTTAATAACAAAACCGAATCCATGTTTGCTTTCTTTAGTGTTTATCACTTCTCATAGGACATACGAGTTTTTAAATAACAAGAAATAGCAAAGCCCAGGGACATAGCTGTAAGGCACAAATGTATGCTATCACCACTTATTACTTGAAATCTGAATTTAAAAAATAGAAGAGCTGGGACCGGGGAGATGGCTCAGTGGAATAAGCGCTTCCCTGGCAAGCGCAAGGGCCTGAGTTCAAT
>NW_004524822.1:415292-426149 GCF_000260255.1 Octodon degus | reverse complement strand
ACAGCCACTTAGGAGGCTGATGCAGGAGGCTCTGTAGCCACTTGGGAGGCTGAGGCAGTAGTATTGCAAATTCAAGGCCAGCCTACCCTACTTAAAAGACCCTGCCTCAGGGCCAGTGAGATAGCTCAGCAGACTAAGCGCCTACTTAGGCAAGTGCAGGGACTGGGCACTTAAAAAAAGTTCTCTTAGGGGCCGGGGAGATAGCTCAGTGGAATAAGCGCTTCCCTGGCAAGCGCAAGGGCCTGAGTTCAATTCCCGATTAAAATAAAAAGTAAATAATAGTTATAAAAGTGATACTATGCAAAATTAATTCAATGTATTCAAAATTAAATACATTTTACCTAATAAACATCAAAGTATCACAAAGTTCTTTTTATATTCCAGGAACTGACCCAGTTTCTAAGAATCTTTAACCATATAATTCTAGAATTAGAGATCATTCCTGGAAACCTCCAATAACACACTTAAACATAATCCTCAAATCCTGTCTGCACAATGAAAGGCTATAAAAAATGGCTGACACTCTTGTTCGTTTTATGGTTTAGACACTATTCATCTCTGTCGTTTTGCCGAGGACCACAACTGAGAACTGAGACGAAATTGGGGAAATTCGACCAATGGATCCAGTCTTCATTACTCATCTTCCTCCTTCGTGGATATGGGGTCCTTAACTTTCTCGCTGTCCACTCTGGGGCTGCCACCACCTCAGGGAAGCCGCTTCATGCTCCACAAGATCTCAAACCCTGTCAAGTATCCTTGGGGCAGCAGCAAGGATTGGTTTTGTAGATTTCCCAGCTTCCACCGGAGACCCAGTGCTTGTGGGTTGTCCTGACTTTGTGCTATCACGTTGGCCACAGACTGTGCTGTCATATTGGCATGAAGACCTCAGACTCCACCAACTTATTCTTGCTCCTGAGTCTCTTCCATGGTTTCCTTTGTTAGCTGTGAGCATGTTCTATGAAGCCCTACCCAACTCCTTTCTGTGGCTTCAGTGGATGCTGGCGGAGGCCAAGGATGGGCTGGATGATGGCCCACCATCAGTGATCACGGACACAGTAATATATACAGCTTGGCTTTCCTGCTGGGTAACTCCTAACTGCGAATAAAACTTTATTTTTTTTTAAAAAAGGACAAGTGACAAAGTTGGTTAAAATGACCTCATTTACTTTGTTTCTTGGCATGTTGCTTCTAACATTTCTTCCCAAAACTTGGGCTTCCTAAAGTAGTGTAAAAGAAAAATGAGTGACATCTTTAAAAGGGCTAAGCAATTTATGTGCTGTAAGAGAATTTCCAGTATGTTAAGGATTAGCAGTTTTCCTCTCTATCAGTATATGTGCAAAATAAAAGAGACCCAGGCCACTGACGTAACTGTATGAAAAACAAAGAATCTGTGGCAGAGGAATAGTCAAAATACTTGAACAGAAAACAAAGAGAAAAGTGATTATTTTTGCAGCCTGGCCCCAGTTACGAGCAGCTGACTCAGATGGCTAGCTGACACATCTGTATTTACACGATCTGGAAGGCATCAATTACCAACACATAGGAAAATTCTGGAAAAATAGAACAGTAAACGAAACTCCTGAAGTATCTGATGAAGTTATCTAGGAAGACTCCTTTTCTTCCTCACTGCTGAAGTCTCTGCCACGTCTGGCATGACTGCGCCATCTAGTGGCCTCACAGTGAGTGAAAGCCTGCAGTTGGGGTCAGCTGGAAAAGGATTTGAGTCTCCTGACAGCCACAGCACGGGAGAGTGAGGAGTCCATGGCAGCCTCAGGCAGTCATTTGCACGAGAGATGGCTTGAAGAGCGGCACCACACAAATGCCTAGTTTCGCTCCACCCGTCCCCGCACCTACAGGGGCCGTGCTGCTGCATCCCAAGCTCTGCTGTCTCAGCCGCTGCCCTCCAGAAACTCAGGTGCAAGGAGAGGCCTTGCAGACCTCTGTTTAGAAGGTAATAGGAGATGAAGCACTGGCAATGGATAATGAGAATACAGAAGTAGGATCCCAGACCCAACAGCCATCCTTCCCAATAAGCACAGGCTCGTGTTCCTCACGGGACAGTAAGACCAGCCTCCCAAATTTCCTGCTCTGAAACTTCGGTGATCTTTACTAATTTGAGTTCCACTGTTGGACCCCAGGCCCACTGTCTCCTGCCTTTCCTTGGTTTTACCTGGCATCATCTGACCTCTCACCTGTGCTCCCATCGGTACCTAAGTTTGTCCACAGCTCTCTAATGGCCCCAGGTCTGAGCAGCTGTCTGTTCAGTCACCTGAATCCTCAGCTGGGAGAAGGAGTGAACTCGATGCCCACCATGTGCAGGGCGTCAGAAGAAACTCAGGGAAGGACAAGGAGGAAGCATCTCCAGGAAAGAGTGCGATCACTCATCTTACAAGTTGCTTTGAAATAAATGCCCTGGTCCTGTAGGTGCATACCAGAGGTGGTGAGCTGATGGCATGCATGTTATTTTTTTTTCTTTTGAGACAGAAGATGCTAATGTGTAACTCATTTTTTTCTAATTGTAACGTTAGCACTTTGCAGTAAGTAAGTGGGCTTGGGGACGCCTCCCTAAGAGCTTCGCCATCACTGATCAACACAAAAACATGAATGCAGGAATGGTAAAACGACTGAGCTGGAAAGGACGAAGGGTAGGCCAAAATCCTCGGGAGGAAGTCAGAAAACCTGAAATATGTTGTAATTTTTATAGTGCTCTACCTTTGAAACTATATATATTCATACAATTAATATTCGTATAATTCCTATTCTTATAATTCATGTAATATAAAATTCCCCATTTTAAAGTGTATAGTCAAAGGGTTTTTTAGCATATTCACAAAGGTGTGCAATTTCTATCTCAAACTAATTTTAGAGCATCTTAATTACTCCCAAAAGAAATCTTGCAGCTGTAGCAGTCACCCCTTAGCCACCCCTTCATGCTCCCGATCCCAGACAACCACAAAGCCACTTTCTATGTGTAGAGATTTTCCTGTTCTGGACACTTCACATAGATGGAATCCAGTTCTTGGCATTACAGGTCTCTATTCCTTCCTATGGCTGAATGAAGCTCTATTGCGTGGCTGTGCCACCCTCACTGCGTGTGCGTGTCAGGGGACAGACACTTGCATTGTTTCTCCTTTTTGACTATTTGGAATTAGCTTACTATGACCATTCACATCCACATTTTTTATAATCATGTTTTCAATGAGATATATGCTGAAAAATAAATCTATGGGGATGAAAAGAAAAATCTCAGTGTGTTAAAGCCAGTTGCGTACTTCTACCTTGCCGTGCTCAGAGACCATGATTGCGTGGCTGTTCGCACAGCTGTTTGACATATCTGTCCTGCTACAAAGGGGTCTGAGGGACTGCGGCGTTAGAGTCTGAGGGATTCCTCCCACTGCTGCGGGAATGTTCCTCCCTTGCCTCACCAGTGAATCATTTTGTTCATTTGATCTACGAGCAGGGAATACTTTTAGCCACAAGACCTAAACATTTTGTTTCTAATTTCTAGAAAGCCATCTTATAATCTAAAGTCTGTCATTTTATAACTTTCTGAAAATGCTGAGACCACCTGGCACATCTTAAAATTATGCTAAGCTACCACAGTCCCTCTCTTCAGCATTTACCCCTAAGCTACCTTCAGTCCTTTCCCTTTTCTGTAAGTTCATAGTTCATCATCACTGATGGGTTCCTCTAATGACTAAAATACATCATTATCCTTCTAAACAGATATTCCTCAATTCCATAAAAATGTGCCCTGGCCAGTGGGGAACACGGTGAGAACAGTTTTTGTCTGTAATACTGTGTTTCTTCTAATATAATAGCCTAAGACGGAATGACTTTGGAAACTGTGTAATTTATCGGTGCTAAATTCACCAAGACTTTTTCGGATGACCTGTGTAGGACAGCATTTCTTTTCACACTCTGTGGTGACAACTAAATCTGGTCATTATCTCTCTGTTGCATGAAATGTCACTGTCCTTGGTAAATGCTAGCTGCTCACTGAGTGTACAACTCAGCAATCATCTTTTCAATAGCTAGCAAAGAGCTGTTGATGAGACCCCTTGGGCAACGCAGAAGATGTGTCCTGCGCTACTCTTGGGGGTGATCCTACTGCTCTGCTCTGTTAAGTAAGTCTCTGATGCTTTCTGCACAACTAACCATTCAGACCCTCATACATCCTCCTTCATCTTCCAAGATCTTGTGAAGCTGAATCAGGAGGATCACAAGTGGGAGCTCAGCTTGGGCAACTCAAAGATTTAAGAAGATTGCATTTCAAAATGAAGAGGTTTGAAGAGGGGATGTCCCTCAGGTCAGCAGCCCTGGGTGTAATCTCCAGTATCAGAAAACAAAAGCCAAACAAAATCACTAAAGAAAGGTTGTGTTTTTCAGGCTTTTCCATATGTTGCGGTGTGTGCTAGGCATTTTACATAAATTATGCATCTTGAAAGCAAATCTACTAAGTACAATTTGTATTCGCATTATAGAGATGAGGAAACTGAGATATAGGAATTTAAGTAAATCATCTGGGTTTATATGACCAGAAATGGGATGTGAACCCTAGTCAATTATGGTCTAGAGCAGAAAACCCTTTTTATAAAATCAGGACCATCACCTACAAAAAGAGAGGAAATACTATTTGCAACCATATCCTACTGAGAGGGAACATTTCCTTAGCTGTGTCCAAAGATTCCTCCTGGAGATTGACACCTTTCATTCAAACAGTTACTGACAGAGTAGCAGTTGCTTCGGGGAAGGAGGGAATTAGTTGAGAACAAGAAGGAACTAATGTGGTTTGGTTCTTTTGTACTGTATCTTCTCTCTCTCTCTCTCTCTCTCTCTCTCTCTCTCTCTCTCTCTCTCTCTTTCTCTCTCTCTCTCTTCCTGTGTAAAAAGGGGGAGAGGCAAAGTTATACAATGTAAATATTAATTAATCCAAAGGGCTGAATTCACTGCATGTTGTGCTCCCTACACTTACCTGCATTTTTCAGTTACTGGAACAGTATTTACAAAGCCCAGGCTGCCGAGGCCTGAGCACCTCATGTGAGTGTGAGCCCCGCTTTCTGACACTGCTGAAGGACAGAGGTCACGACAGACTTAACATAGGCCTATAAAGATGCAATAAACAGTTGCCTTTCTTCATAGTCTTCTCTAGAAGCCAGTTCACCTCACAGCAGTGGGCAGAAGAAAGGTCCAGAACTGCTCTGTGTCTGCTGAAGCCCTTCATTCGCTCCAAACGTTAGCTTCTATTTAAAGAGCCAGGCCAGTCCATTAGGGGAGGAACTAATAATAATATGTTAGTTATGAAAGCAGACTTGTGGCAACTAGCCGAAAATCAAACACGTGTTCGGCAGCTATTACTTCTAAGTGATGAGTGCGGGAGAGATTGTTTTTTTGTGCGCTTCATGCCTATTCCAAATCCCCCCACCTCTTTTTTTCTATAGCCTCTTTTGTCTCCCGGTGTTTTACTAATCAACTGGAAATGTGTGTTTTCTAACCCAGCAATGACCTTAAACACAAGTAACTATATTCCGAAAAATCACCTCTCCCCGGGTCCCTACTAGTGTATCCAGGCTTCTGCCCCTCTGTCTGGTGTCCACCTCGGTAAACTGCCACATTCATCTTTGTTCATGTCATTCCCTACATTTGTTCGTGTTTTGACACCTTACCTTTCTTCTTTCAATTTACTGTGTGCTGGGAAATTAAATGCCTGCTCTTAGAGTTGTTTGTGAACTAGAGTGGTCAGCTCCTGGATGGCTTTTGTGATGCTCGTTTAAGGCCCCCGGGCTACAAGAAATTCACCCTGGATGGGGGCATGAGTGAAAAGATGCTCACAGATCCAAACATCCACCAACTGGGTCGTGTTTATGTTTGACATAGACTCTGTATAATTCTTAATTTCATCTTCACAGTGCCCAGGAACGAACTGCTGCCACTGTCTCGGAAATCAAAGCCAAGACGCATGAGCCACTGTGAGGGCATTCAGATTTTTCTACTTCCGTGTTTTATTAGATGATTACATTCAGGCCTCTAACAGATTTTGGTTTGTTTGTAGTACTAGCAAAGGCACCCAGGGCCAAGTAAGCACACTGCCAGGTAAGCTATACACTGATAGCCCCTGATTTTTTTAATTCAGTGATTATTATTTGGAGCAATTCACTGAACAATTTGTGTCCAGCGGTTAAGTCTCTTGGACTAGACCATATAGATCAATTTTGAAAAACACTGTGTTTATAGATTATTAGTTAACAGGCCATAATTGTACTTGTTGTATATGTAAGATATATTTTATATCATTGTTTATATTTTCTCCCAAGAAGCCACTGATCTGATTTGAGACTGGACCACAGTGGAAAAATCTGCGCTTGGTTTCAGACAATTGACTTATTTTGATTCCATTTTAGAGTGACTATTTATTCCACTTGTCCTTTGTGATACTGGGTGAGATGCTAATTCCATTTTGTAGGAAACACTTGGGGATAATCTTCTTGGAATTAGGATAGTTTGTATTCAGTCTCCGATATTTCTGTTCCCACTGTGATAATCACATACAGCATACAAATGGTGCTGTCTAGGGTCACAGTACAGATGATGTCATTCGATTCTGAAATGAACAGTAGGGGCAGGCATGGCTGGTGTTACCGAAGAGGAAGAATTAATTACAAAGGTTTTCCTCTGACTTCGGGAGCAAGAGGCCTCTGACTGTCAGAGTGACTGTTAGTATCCATCATGATCCAGCTGACTGTTCTATAATCGAAAGACCCTGGCCAGTGTTGGTCTAATGGTTTTTACCTATATTTCCTTTCTAATTATTGTGTGTGATAAAGAACTTTCACTACAAGGCTTCATTTCATTAATTAATAATTCCAAATGAGGAGCAGTAACCACTACCTGTAAGTTAGTATAGGAAAAAAAAACCTGAGGGGTTACATTGGTATTGACAAACATAGATCTTTTTAAACAGGATATCAGATGTTTGTTTACTTTGTATGATCAATCATAGAAATGTGGTATATAGAAGGCAAGGAGGCATTTCAATCATACCTGTTTGTATGTAAGACTTGGAGTCGTTTAATAACTCAATATAATTTATCATTTTCAAGTAAGCCATTTGTCTCAGTGACTGTGATCTATAGTTTCTGCTGTGAATGAAATGCCACATGTCATGTTAAAATTTTCCTATATCTTGGACTGATCAGGCCCACCACTTCCTACAGGAGTGGGTGGAAAACTGCTTAGTTAGAGACAAGTAGTATGGTTTTGGGGGCTCCAGGGAGGTCCGATCTCTCTCAGCAGTAGAGACTTTCTGAGAGTAAAGACTAAGAACTCCACCGGGCAGCCTGTGTTTTTTGGTTTGCAAACAAAGGAAGGAGATACGGAGGCAAGGTGGGAACCGAGCAGGACCTTAGGAAATTAGTTCAGAGACTTCTCCAAGAAGGAAATTTTGCCAATTAAGAGAACTGTCAGATCTCTAAGGTGGGCACCTTTGTTGCTCTGGAATGGGGAGGGTCAGCAGCCTGCTTCCTCACCTGCCCCAGCTGTGGGGTTTTCTTGACTTCAGAGCACTGTGAATAGGAGCTTTTCCAACACAGCTAGAGGTCCCTTCATGGTAAACAACAGAACGCTTATGCAGCCTGGTCTCCAACAGTCTGAGCATGCAGTGTTATGTGACGAAGAACAAACATGGAGGTACTCTTTATAAAAGCCTTCCCACTCTCGGCCCATTTTTAGGAGATCTTCTGTTTAGACAACTTAATGAAAGCGATCATCATATAGGTTCTGCACACTTGCACCCAGTTGCTGAAACAGTTGAACAGCTCACACATACCATCGCCTTCATTGTTCTACTCTCCTGTTTATTATGATTTTATGGTCCAAATAAATTTCAAATGTATCAACTGCCTTAACTCTTTATTGAAAGTAGACATACTAAAAACAAATGAGAAGTATTTATGCATGTAGTACATAGTCAAATTGCATCAAGTATGGACTTGGCCATTAAAATAAGTCTTTGGATATGAAGAAGCCTTAAAGAATTAGAGCTACCATCTCTGGGCTTTTCATGCTCTGTATTAGTTTTAATTAGTGGACATCCTGCCTTGTTAAAGCTCTATTTTCACTTCAGCTTTCTTCTCATAATTTTCCCTTTACAGGGCACTGCCACAGTTCATGCTGGCTCTGGTTGAGTTTCTGCCTTTAAGCTAGGAAACTCTGACGTCTGCTTTCAACAGGGGAAAAAAAATGATGCATAGATGAAAATTGGCACAAGTTAAATCACTTGTTCCCTTAGTCCTTAATTAAAAGAATTATAGTACTGTTAATTTCATTATATTTAAACACCTAATTGAAAATCAGAAGTCCACCAGTTTCAGGTACACCAAGGATTTGTGCTAAGAATTTCAAAGACACCATTTCAATTTTATGAACTGAGTCTTTGACATCTTGGGAGGGTGGTCTTGTGTATTTGATGTAGTCCAGTTTTGTTGAGTTCTTAATAAGTGAGTTTAAGGACATACATGCTGTGGATTTGTTAGCCCCACTTTTATTCATTCAGAAATTAATACTACACCAGTTTATGGTGTTAATATAAAACATATACTGATATACATATATAGAAATGTACATATAAATACAAATATAATGACTTTGAAAGCACACCAGAAAGACCATTGAGGAACCACAGGAGAGCTAACTGAGAAACCGGTTTGCGGAGGCACAAGGTTTGGAGAAGCTGGCCCCACCTGCCAACCGAGGAGGCCCTGGTATGCACCCCAGGCAAGTGCACTCTGCCTCACCTGGCTCTGACCTGGCACTGGGTGGCCATGTCGTGAGTGGACGGCGGGGCCCTAACTCTGCAGTTGCAACACAGGAATCCTGTTTTGCACCAGGCCAGCAGCTAAGGTTGGCAGGTGTTGAAATGTCGTTTTGAAACAAAGGAGGGCCTTATTTTATCTTTCCTAGTTCCTGCTTCTAGTCTAATTGAGTTCTAGTCGGACGACATTTGGCAGGATGCCATGAAGATGCTTGAGTCCCACTGGTGGAAGTAGTGTGTGTGTTTGGTTAAAGGCTAAGAATGGATGACACTTGATCTCTAAGTTCAAATATTGCCACAAGAGCAGGATTGCTGGTGCAGGTTTTCCACCAGGCAGAGCTTGGTCTGAAAAGCAGGTGCAAGGCTCAGAACTGTGTTAGCTTCTTCTCAGGCCTGGATCTCACAGTGTTCGTAGATGCTGTCTTAGGGCCCTCAAGTGTATTAACCGTACTGTAACCCCATGTGGTAGGACCCACTAATGTCTTTCTCCCTTTCCTGCAGAGGAAAAACTTGAAAGCTTTGAAACACCCATCCAAGCTGACATGAGTAGGATAGAGCCAGGCTGCTTGCTCCAGGGTCTGTGCCTGCTAGCTTTGGAGCTGGGGAACAGAAAGTGACAGCCAGCCATGGTAGCACATGCCTGCAATCCTAGCAATTGGGAGGCTGAGGCAGGAGAATCATCACAATTTTGAGGCCAGACTGGGCTGCATAGAGACCCTGTCTGAAAGAAAGAAAGAGAGAAAGAAAGAAAGGGACTGACAGTTTCTAACTGTCATGGCAATGAAGAACCTCATGTTTCCTTGTGCATGTGATTTGTGTTTTAGTATTACTAGTAAGTTAAACTTTTTCCTTCTCTTACTTTTTTTTTGTCTTAAAACAAAAGTTAGGAAAGGGGAAAGGAAGAAAAGGAAGAAGGTTGGTTCAGCTAATTGGAAGTATTTGAGGGAGGAGGGGACAGAGTTTATCTTCTCCTCTTACTGCCTCAGCTCGTCTCCTTGGCCATGCTGTATTGACCTGGCCTCTGTCCCTAAGGCCATCTAAGGTTTCCGCTTCCTCCAGGTGGTCCCAGATGCCACCTTCTTGTTCCCGTAGCACTGGGGGAAGGAAGGGAAGAGCTGATTTCTCGCAGCCTCACTGTCCCCTTCAGTTTTCCAGTATTCCAATCCCCTGTGCAACCAATTTCTAGTCTTAAATTCCTCTCTTGCACATACTTACAATGACATCTATCTATGTGGCTGGGACCTGTCTGATATATCCTGTCATCCTTCTCTTAGACTGTAGCAACATGGGAGCTTTTATTCCTTCCAAAAGTAGATTATGGCTTTAGAGATAGCTTTTCGCTTCCTTTTCCAGTCCAACAATTGACAGAAACATGATGCGTAGTCATCCCAGTATTCCAACTGTGTGACCAGAAATTAAATTATAAATCCAGAGTGTCAAACAATGGGGAGACTGCACTTGGTTCCATCCCTTCCCATCACCCCCTCCACACACATTCCAGCTCCCTATTGGAACTCCGCATTGTGTGGGCTGTTTTGAACTGGTTTATCCAGGTACTGAATCGGAGACTTGTGCACCTCTTCCTCAGAGTTTCCCATCAAAAGTGCAGAAAAGCTTGCGTGAAGTCTTTGAGCCATGCAGTGATTCTCTTCAAACTGCAGGGCCTCTGAAGTGTTCATCCCGCCAGCCCATTCCCAGCTGCACATTCCCGCTGAGGACCTACCATGTGCCGGGTCCTTTGCTAGCTGCCTGGGGCACAGCTGAATGGTCTTGGCTATGCTCTCTAAGATCTAAAAGTCAAGTAGAAGGCTTGGCCCAGGGATGACGTGGTGACTGTCCCAAGAACAGTCACCAGGATGCTCAAAGGAAGAGGAACAGCCTAGCCCTGGTCTTTCTCCATTGAAGTCTGATGGAGAATTTCTCAACAAGGAGGCGTGAAGTTGGGTCTTAAAGAATGGGACCACAGGAGCCAGGGAGATGGCTCAGTGGAATAAGTGCTTCCCCGGCAGGCACAAGGGCCTGAGTTCAATCCCCAGTTCTGCAAAAAA
>NW_004524822.1:404298-415192 GCF_000260255.1 Octodon degus | reverse complement strand
AAAAAAAAAAAAAAAAAAAAAAAAAAAAAAAAAGAATGGGACCACAAAGCTGGCAGAAGGACACGAGAGGCTGTTCTGAGGCTGAGTGGGGAGGCAACTGGGTTCAGTGAGCAGCAAATGGTGAAATTTGACTAACTCCAACTTCCAGGCAAGCAGACTCCTGGGGCTTGATGGTTCAACTCCCTGATGCTGTCTTCCTGAGCTTGTTCTCTTTCATACTGTGAGTATGCTCAGTATCTTCTCTGTCTGTCTTTGTCTCTGTCTCTGTCTCACTGTGTATCCCATCTGACCCAGCTGGTCCTCAGGGGATGGAGAGACGTTTTTGCAGGCCCTGTGAGCTCACATTCCCAGCTTCTCTCCACCCCACCCCACCCATTCCTTCCCACTCCCCTTGCCCTAATTGCCCCTCCTTGCCCCCACTTTGGGGTTTTGTTTTTCATCCCTTGGTGGCCCTGCTGTTTGCTTGCTAAGTGATTTATACATTCCAGGCTGGATCCAAGATAATGTGGGATGAAAAGCAAATGCAAACAACTGGAAAGAGAGGCCAGGATAAACACATACACAGAGAGACCTCGGGTGGACAGGTTCCAAGCCTGGGCATCCATCTGAGCTGTCCCTCTAGGGCTCACTGTCCTGGCTCAAAGCAGTCCACAGGCTGCCATCACAAGGATATGTGGCGGGGCTGCCAGGAAGCTTCTCCTGCTTCCTTCTTTGCCTTTTAAATTAAAGACAGATGTGATCTCAGGCTTTCCCAGGGGTGACTTTACTGGGTTAGAGGTGTGGCCCATGTCCCCTCGTCTTCCTCCCTGACAGGATCCTCTGGCCTCTGCAGCCCCACAACCCCAGCAGCTCTGTTCCTCTGCCCTGGGTTCAGGTCCCCTCCTACTGACCAATCTTCCAGAAGTGCAATTCCAGTCCTCACTGGGAGTGAGTGTTTCACCAACGCCAGCTCAGACACACTTTCTTCCTGGGGACATGACCTTTGGAACCATTTCTTAGTGGATTATTTTGACAATAATTGCTTCCTCTTAGGCAAGTTGATGGAGTCAGCAGCCTGAAATAAAATCTGTACTTGCGTGACCCACATTATGGTAGCCTTCAGCCTCCATGTGTTCAGCCACTCAACAAATACTCAAGTAGATGCCAGTGTTTTAGGTGACAGGGACAGAAAACAGTATGACTGATAAGATGTCTTAGCATCTATATTGGTCCAGTTTTCTTTCTTTCTTTCTTTTTCTTTTTTCTTTTTTTTTTTTTTTTTTTTTTTTTTTTTTTTTTTTTGTAGTACCAGGGATTGAACTCAGGACCTTGTGCTTGCCAAGCAAGCACTTATTGTACTGAGCTATCTCCTGGGCCCACTTTGGTCCAGTTTTCATTGCTATAGTGGAACATGTGCATGTGGCAGTCTACTCAAGAAGTAAAGAAATTCAGCTCACAGTTCTGAAGAGTCAGAATTCAACATTGGCTAGCCCTATGGCCTCGGCCCCTGGTGGGGCGGTGAAGGGTGTCACATCATGGCTAGATGCAGAAGCAAGCTATCACACAGTGACCTGGGAAGTAGAGAGACACTGAGGCACTAAGTTTGTGTCCTTAACAAAGACCGCTCTAGAGAACTTCCAGGGAGGAGTGTACATGGGAGCTACTATGTTAATTGCTTTTGAGGATATGACCTCTGTGATCTAAGGGCTTCCCACTAGACTGCACCTCCAAAAGCTTTCCCCACCTCCCAAGCCCACTACTCTTGGGCCCAAGCTCCCAACACATGGACTTTTGGGGAAAGCTCAAACAATATCCAAGCCACAGCAGGCTTTATTATCTGGCTAGAAGAGATGCTCAAGAAATGAGTCTTTAAAAATCTGAGTAGACAACAATCCATTTGTAGAACAATTAAACAATAACTGAAAAACTTGAACTATGAGTGCCCTTTGACCCAGCTGCACCACTCCTTGTTGTGTACAGTAGAGAAATTTGTAAGCATTTACACAAGGAGGAAGGATACATGGGAAAGAGTTCCAATGCCAAGACTAATGTGCAGCTATTCCTGCAAGGGTGGAGAGCAGGGGAAAGCGCTGAAGTAGAGCTGCCTGTGTTTGTGAGGACTGTCTCAGCAACAGGACCCAAGGGAGCATCTTGCCAAATAAATGCCAAGTTATGATGTGATCTATGTAAAAGTAAAACGTGCCAATTAATGCTAGATATCACTTAGTGACAAAGTGTTTCTTTAATGCATGGGGATGAGTGACCCCAAATTAGAGTTAGACTCTTTCTCTGTGGAGAGAGTGAAAAGGATGAACTTGGTGAGCAGTAAAAGAAGACATCTACTGCATGGGTCATGTTTTGATCTTTAAATTGTGGCTACCCAGTTATTTGTCATTCACATGCTACAGATTTTATGTGTGTTTGGTTGCCTTATAAACATTTAAAAATTATTAAAGAATAAATGCTTTGAAGGGGATAAATGTCTGAAGTGATGGAGGAGTGGGGTTCTGGTGGGGAAGGTACAATAGTTTGGATCTGGTTTGTCCCTGAAACCCAGGTGCTGCTGAAGGCTCGGTCCCCAGCAATGGCTCTGTGGGAGCGGGTGAAAGCTCTAAGAGGCAGCGTGTAGAAGAAGGTCTTCTGGTCATTGACAGCATCATCCTAAAGAGGGTGAGGGAGCCCAGTCTCCTCATTTCCTCCTTTGCCACACACTGCTGCCATGGTGCACTGAACCACCACCAATAGTCCATGAGCAACGGCTATGCCTAAAGCTTTTCTCTTACAAGGTTTATTACTTATGGTATTTGGTGCAGTCCTGGAAAGCTGACTGGCACAGAAGAACATTGTAGACTGAGTGGTTAAAGATAGTTTCTTGGCAGAGGCAAGAGTAGAGCCAAAATCTGATTGACATGAAGGAACCAGCCACAACAACATCTGGAGGAGGCAGAGTTCCGCTAGAGAGAACACCCAGGGGTAAGTGTGTGAACTCTGGGACGCTTCCTGCCTTGCAGGTTGGCCAGGTGGCTTGCCAGGGTATTGTGAGTGCTGGCAGAAGATGTGAGGCCTGGACCAGAGAAAGGATTTTATTTACAAAGCAGCAGGCAGTGTTTTCCCCACACTCCCTTCGTATGGGCAATGTTTGGAGACAGTAACACTTGCTTATGGGGTTGGGTCTGGGCCATGAAAGAGTTATAAAAACTTAAGATGATTTCTACACTTGGGCTACACTCAAAGGACTATGAATCGAGGGGCTAAGCAAGAAATAAGGACTCAAAAGCACTACTTTGAGCATGGAAAGCTGAGATGCCTGAAAGATATCTATGGGGAGAGGCACAGAAAGCAGCCAGGCTAAGGACAAGGTCAGGGCTGGAGGTATAGCTCTGTATGTAACTTCCTAGAAGCCAGACATACTCACAATTGTGGAATGGACAGGCCTGTTAGAAAATGGTTATTTTATTACCCATACTAACTTGGTCAGCAAATTAATTTAGAGAACCTGTTAATAAACAGGTTCCCAAATCCCTTTTAGGTCTTCCATTCTAAATTTTTGACCAGGTAGATATATACTCTGATAAATACCTAGATAATACCCACATAGACAGAGGATTTCTGCATGTATTGAACATTTACCCAATCCTTTTGACCCTCTGCTACCTTTCCAGCATTGCCTTGGCTGTGACTGGTGAGGCCACAGCAGCATCTTGTGGTTGTGAAAAAGGCCAAGAGAACCCTTGAGGTTTTGGCTCTGATTTCACTGGACCAATAGGCTGGGGTCTTAGTATCCCCTCCAACTCATCGTGAGGGAAATATAATCCCATATTTGTTTAAGCCACTACAGCTGAGGTTTTCTTGTTTATTACTTTCTGCCAAAAGCATTCTCATCTTCCTATGGTTTGAGTATGTTCCCTTGAAAGCATGTGTTGGAAACTTAATTCCCAATGCAACCGTGGTGAGAGGTGGGATGCAGTGGGATGTGGCGTGAATGCATTTGTGCCATTGGTGAAAGGGTTTGAGGCCAGGAGTTCCATCTTGTGGAACCAGGGATTGAACTCAGGCACTTGCGCTTGCCAAGGAAGCGCTTATTCCACTGAGCCATCCCCCGCCCCCCCAAATATGTTTCTTTTGTTTACAAAAATCACATGACTTGTGGTATTCTGGTAGAGCAGGACAAAATGGATTCAGCTGGCCCTGATGCACATATGTTATTGTTCTTTTCATGATCCTGGTACATTTAAATAAAGCACAACTAATCTATTTTAGAAAGAGAGACTTTAATGAGTTACATAGTTGAATAAGCTACATGCCCTTAAATTTCCAGTCTCATCTACAAGTTTTGTCTATTAAAAATCTCTTAAAGTTTCAAGCACCTTGTATCCATGTATCATGTTTTATTTTTTATTGTTTTAGCATTTCAAGTAAATGACGTGGCCACTTCACAACCGATCAAGCCAAAGCACTCTTAGGTCCTTATTTATTTTTGTCTTATTTTTTGAGGTAGGGTATTGTTATAGTGCCCACGGTAACTCCTGCCTCAGTCTCCCAAGTAGCTAGGATTATAGGTAGCTAGCACTATACCTAGCATTCTTGTATACTTAAATGTCTCTACTAAATCTAACAGAGTTATAAATGTAGTGAATGGGCCAGGGAGAGGGCTCAGTAGAATAAGTGCTTCCCTGGCAAGCACAAGGGCCAGCATTCAATCCCTGGTTCTACCAAAAAAAAAAAATAAAATAAAATAATAAAATAAATAAATAAATAAATAAAATAGAAGATAAATAGATATAGTGAATATATTTTATTATTGTTAAGGAATAGAATCAAACTTTCTTAGTCCTCCAACTAAAACTACAAATCTAAAATCAATTAAGTTTCAACATCTTAAGTTGAAATCATGAAGTATTTAAATTCAAATAAGGAATATCCACAAAAGTATTCCTAACCTTAACATGAAAGTATCAATATTATGGATTTGATTTATTGAATCATCTCCATATTTAATTCTAAATATTTCCACACTTGGAAAGTCACGGACTCAGTAAGGGAACAAATTTACTCTCTACCTCAAGGGACTCAACTTAACTAGGTTGGAAACTCCTGAGCTCAGTACGGCCGACATCCCTGGTAAGCCAAGGTTCTGAGAAGCTGGGGTCAGAAGGTAGGCTGAGCTGGCACAGCAAGAGGAGACTCCAACTTGCACTCTATGAAGGGAGGCAGGTTGAGAGGCTTCATTCTTCTTCCATGTTGGAGTATGAGCAAGTGGCAACTGCCTGGATTAGCAACTCTCTTCTTACTTTGCTGGATTCTGGGTTTGTTCGGCACTTTGCAGACAATGCAAACAGAAATGCTGCAAAGCCAGTCTAGTGGTGTTGAGTTTAATCCTGAACACTTGGCTCTGAGCCATGACTCTACTCAGGACAATAACACAAACCATTCCCTTGTGACTTTTTAGAAATTTCCCAGAATGCGATTCCAACACCTCACATTCTATCAGAACTGATGTATTTAACTTGGCAGGATCTCTGCTTTCGGGCCTGTCCTCCTTCAAGCTTCCCTTGGATGTCGTCTGCATTAGGTGAGGCCACCCAGCTGGGCCACAAACCTGGTCTCGGTCTCAGATGCATCAGCTCACTTGCTCCACTGTTTCTTTTGGTTTGGTTTCTGGTGAGGGAGGATGAGGTATAACAGCAGCAGGCTGGAGCAGCCTGTGCTCTAGACCTCTCAGCCTCTATACTTAGGTGTGGATTAAAGAGGCTGTGTTATCAATGCTCCCATTTCACACATTTTATAAGGGAGCACAGCAATGATTATATTTCCTGTGTCTCTCAGGCAAGGTATGCACCAATAACTGTTTTTGAACCAGCTTTTTTTTTTTTCTTTTTCTGTTTTTTGTATTGGGGATCAAACTCAGGATTTTGCATATTCCAGGTAGTTGCTTAAGCCATTGAGCTATTGCCTTAACCCTCACCCAGTTGTTAATATTCCTAAAAGATGTTTATAAAATATTGTTTAAGTAGCATATCAATTTAAGTGCTCTTCAGAAACCCTAATCTTTCAATTGATGAACTACCTTTCTAAGATGAATAGTCACTCCAACTTTGTAAATTTGGGGTATCCTTTGTTGGGATTTGAGCATGTTCCATAACCATTTGTCCCCTAACTTTACCCATCAGAAAAGTCATTCCTCCTTTCACAAGAAGGGGCAGATAAGAAGCAGAGATTAGAATTGTCCTTCAACACTTCTGAGATCGAAGTTCCAATTAAAATAATAGAAACAATACACATTCTGTCTTTTTATATGACACTGGGTCCTCCACCACCATGTTTCTGAATATGGACACACACACACACACACACACACACACACACACTCCTTCTACTTTGAAGTAAGTTGTAAAGATGCTGCTTCATTCCCTAAGTACTTTAGCACACTTCACTCACACAACTACAATACACCAAATCCACACTTAAACTTTCCAGTTGTCCTGCACACTTGTTCTTTTTCCTAATGTAAATGCCATCAAGGTTTCCACTTTGGTGTTGATGGTTACCTTTCTGGTTATCAGGAACAGAGCATCTCCATTTTTATCACGCATATGGAACACGAGTAGATTGTCTTGTAAAAATGCAGGTTCTGACTCTGGAGATCTGAGAAGGCTTGAGAGTCTTGCCTCTGACAGGCTCCTGGTGGTATCGAAGAGTCTTACGCCGGGTCACACTGTGAGTACCAAGGACGCAACAGCTGCCCTCCGATTTTTCCCTATCATGACGACACCTTGAAGAGTACAGGCCTGTTTTTTATAGAATGACCCATATTTTGTCACCTTGTCAAATGACTTGTTTCTTTATCCTCTGGAAGTTAGGTTGCTTAGCATCTGTTCAGACCCTTATGGCAAAAATACTGCCCCAGTGATGCGGAGTACTGTACTCTCTGATGCATCTGATAGAAGACACTAGGAGAGCTATGTTAAGACTTTATCACTTAATTAATATTATACCTAGATCTTTCTATAGTAATTTTTAAAAGGAACACTTAAAAATCTTTTAAAGCAATATTTAAAAGATGAATGCAAGTACAAATTATATAACTGCATTGATAGTGTTAACTGCATAAAAAAGCATAATATCAAGTTCCCAGTCTGCTAAGAGATCTCTGGCATGGTATGTTCGACTCCATTTGGCCCTTCAGAAGACACCTGGGCCATGGCCAATCTTCTCTGCGTGGAACAAGCCCCCTGCCCATCCTTGTTACCTTTGTTCACCTAGGTGGCAAAAAAGAGCTACCTTCCAAAAATGGCAGTGTCAAGACCACCACTAAAATAGACCACCTACTGTCTGTGACTGTTAACTGTACTAAGCAGAGTGCTGAGCCCTCTAAGTGTAGTGGACCAAGTACTGATCTGTAGCCTTCACAAATGCAGATGTTAGTATCCTAATTCTCCAGGGGATAGTATTAGGAGGCGGGCTTTTGTGGGCATGGTTAGTTAAGTCATGAGGATGGGGCCTCCAGGAATGGTATTAGTGCCATTATTTATAACCCAGAGAGCCTAGAAACCCCTTTCTGCCTGTTGAAGACACAATGAGAAATCAGCCATCTGTAGCTCAGAAGAGGTCCCCCCCCTCAGAACCTGATCCCACTGAGTGCCGACCTCAGGCTTTCAGCCTCCACAATTGTGAGCAGTGCATCTCTTATTTATGACCCTTTCGGGTTATGTACTTTGTTATAGCAGCCAGAGTGGACTAAGGAAGGTATGATTTTATGCCTCAGGAAACAGCCTAGTTCAGAATAAGAACAAGGTCGCCACTGAAATAAGAAATTCTCTCTTTAGAAGTTGGCAGAACAAAAAGCTCAGCCCAGTGACCTTACAGCCCAGTGCCACCTTGGCGTTGTGGATGGTAATAAGAGGTGAGCAATTACTATCACCTTATGCTGGGAACTGTGAGTGAGTCATGGCACTCAAATGCTACAACTCTAAGCTCCAGCCCACGTGTACCCTTACTTGAGGTTGCAGAACATGAGGTTTAGAGATGTTAAAATTTTCAAGAGTGCTCAGAGAGTGGCACCAGGAGAGAAACTTGAGTCCAGCTCTGTCTGCTGTGCCAGCTCCATCCAGGATCACATTGGATTCCATGGCCAAGGGAAGGCCAGCCCCTGTCCTTTACAGATCTGTGCTCTGTGCTTTTGTTCAGCTTCTAGGAAAAATCAGGGCCATATTTCTGCATGCAGTGATCCATAGATGACTAGATCTCTGTGAGGTTGTGTTCGAGGGTCCTCAACTCACCCAACAGCCTTGTCTTTCTCCTTCCCTAGCTGCTGTGCACTTGCCCAGCCAGCTGGGAGCCCAACTGCCTTGCTACTGTGGGCACGTTTCCCTGTTTTGGCTGGATAAGCCTCTACAAAGGGAGAAGATTGTCTCATACCTCAGCCCTCCTGAATAGAGAAGACTAAAGCAGCACCACAGAGCTTCCTGGGCTCAAATAGTTTCTAGATTTCAGAAATTTTAAAAAGGTGCATGTCCATTTTAATTTCCTTATGTGATGATGCCAAAGTATGTTTATTATTTTGATATTTAGAATTCAGAGTGTGAGTTTTTTGTACAAAGAAATCATCATATTGAGTAGTTCAACTTCTGTTCTAGCCCACAGAAACCTACTAAGAGTACAGTATAGTTAAAACAATGTTGGGGCCAGGGATATGGCTCAGTGGAATAAATGCTTCCCTGGCAAGCGCAAGTGCCTGAGTTCAATTCCCGGTTCCGCAAAAAAAAAAAAAAAAAAAAAAAAGTCATTTCAATAAAGTGCATGGGACAAACACTTATCACAACAATTACATTTGTTTCTTTTTAAATAGAAATAAAATGTAAACCAGTCTGTATTTATTAAAGTGTGTCACGTGGGTCCCTGACTTGGAGGTTTGGCCAATTGCTATGGTGTAAACACTCCTGCCATGAGAAACTTCAAGTTAAATGGTTTAATAACTGGCTGATCAATCAGTTTCTGATATTTAACACACAGCTTTGACAAGCTGGAACCAACCAGCTCCAACTCATCACTGGACAGTGAACTCACTGTGCATCTGCTGATTGCCAAAGTATGTTTACTCCGCCCTGCTCTGTGAGTGGGCCATTTTGCTATCGTAAGGATTATGCATTCAACCCTGACTACATGTCCATGAAGCTCAGAGAAAGAGTAGATGTATCTCAAGCCACCAGAAATCAGAAGCTTGAGAGCCTTTTGATGAGTTTAAATTTAAATTCAAGAATTGTCATAAAACTGATTTCTTGGGATTCCATTCTATTTTCTGATGATTTAAATAAGCTTTTGAAAAGAAAGAAAAAGTCACCAGTGATTTTCTGGAAAAATTTAAGACTGTAAGACTGGGGAATATTCTTAGCACGTCATAAATGCATTGTCAAAGGGAAAAAGAAATTGAAGAGTGAAGATGCAGAGAAACAGCCACTCTGAGATTTGGTGTTCAGATGATGGAAGATAGCAATATGAGGAAGAAAAGAAGGAGGGAAGAGGGTCCCTGGGTCTAAGAAAGGATCTGAAGGGAAAACTGAAGCCCATAAGAAGAGGGGAGAGAGAAAGGGAGACAGAGACAGAGACAGAGACAGAGACAGAAACAGACAGAGGCAGAGAGATCTCAGTGCAGAAGGAGGTGGCAAGCGGCACCTTCTCCCTGAGCGATGACTGCATGGGAGGGGCAGCTCCAACCTCCAGGTGCACCTTGACTACTAGCAACCCCAGAGGCTGCTGCGGAGAAATGCACCAGGGGAGCTGAGTGGTAGCAACAGTAGGCAGCAGGGACTGGGGAGTGACTTGGGTTCAGACGTCCTCCAGAAGAGGGTGATTGACCCAGTCACCTTCCGGGAGAGGGGCCCACTGAGCTCAGAACTCAGAGCACCTGTGGGCTACCTCCATTGAGTGGCTCCAAGTGTCAGGGTGAACGTAACTGAGTTCAAGTCAGCAGGAAGTACAAAGAGTGTTGCAGGATGAACAGACCAGGTTCCTGCTATATAGCAGGAAACCAGCCTGAATTTATGTGGAGCCAAAGGTGCAGGCTTGCTGGGATTATCTACTACCCTGCCATAAATCTCTGGTTGGCTTGCTTGGATTAATCAACACAGATATAGGCTCCATTTTCTCAGTCTGTCTACCAGTGACTGCAGAGACATGCTCTGAAGTGGATATTTTCGTTTCCTCTTATTCTTAAAAAAATTGATCTTTTTGTTGTTTGTTATTGTTTTTATATGAATGTGAACACTGTTCCTAGATTTTTGTTGTTGTTTTGTGCTGTCCTACTCTTGTTTTTATTTCTTTATTCTCTTTCCTTCTGTCTTCTTCACCAGTTTCCCAAAGTTCATGCAGTCCTCCTTTGTCCTCTAGGCTTGCTTTAATACTCTTCCTCTTCTTCTATTTCTCTATTTCCCCCCTAACTTCTTTTAAATTCCAACCCCCTCAGGAGTAAAACTGCCATCTTGAAGATATAATTATGGTATGCAATTTTCTGCGTTGTTTTACTTTTTGTTTTATAACCACAAGCCTAGTTCATGTGGTTAAAAGTGGCAAATTAATAGTTAGCAGTTTGTCATTTTCTAGTCTGTTTGATGCTATTGTTATTACTGATTATACTACTTTAGCCAAGGTGACATAATTTTCTAATCAGCTGTTGTTCCTGATATGCCCAGATTGAGATTGCCTGAGGCTCATAATCAACACTAGACGTCAGTGTCGAAGAACCAGAGCTAGGCCAGTATGCAGCAACTTCCCATCCTTGATAAATTTTTATTTTATTTTATTTTATTATTAATTTTAATGAGAAAGAAATAGCAGGGGCTGGAGAGATGGCTCAGTGGTCTAAGGCACCTACTTAGAACAAGCTTGGCAAAGCATCAGGGACCGCGGTTCAATCCCC
>NW_004524822.1:399399-404198 GCF_000260255.1 Octodon degus | reverse complement strand
CACCTACTTAGAACAAGCTTGGCAAAGCATCAGGGACCGCGGTTCAATCCCCCAGCACCACATGCCAGCCAGCCCCGCCCCCTGGTGGGCTGAGCTGGCCTCTCTCTCTCTCTCTCTCTCTCTCTCTCTCTCTCTCTCTCTCTCAAATAAATAAAAAAAAAAGAAAGAAATAGCAATGAGACAGTTTCAAAACAGGTTAGTAGGATAGTTATAATAATTAATTCATTGCACATTGTTGTCTTCAGAGTAGTTACTCATAGTACAAGATGCAGACATTATCTCTTGTCTAAACAATATTAGTATAAATCTCTTCTCATTGAACTAAGAGAAAGTAGCTGTATATCTATCCTAACTACTTTATATATCCATATATATTTTTTTCACTACAAAATGGTCTTTCTTTTATATCCCTTTTTTGGGGTTTTGTTTTGTCAGAGATGGGTGTTCCACTGCCGTTAGCTGTATTTGGAGAAGTCTTTAAAGGACCATCCCTAATAAATTGAAGAGGTAAGGGCTTGCAACTGACAAAAACACCCAATGAACTTCATGATCACAAGCAAACACTGGAAAATGTTCTGAAGGAATGGTCTCAACTCAACAATCAAAAGAAACGGACTGGTGGAATGGATCAAGAAGCAAAACCCAACAATATACTACATACAAGAAATGCATTTAATTCAAAACGAAATTCATGAACTGAAAGACAAAGGATGGAAAACAATACTACACACAAGGAAACCTGCAAAAAGGCAGGGGTAGCTAATCTATTTTCAGACAAAGTAGATTTCAAGCCAAGATTGATTAAAAGAGACAAAAAAAATCACTACATCCTTGGTAAGGGAACAATCCAAGGGAAAGTGATAACAATCACACCTATATATGCACCAAATACAGGTGCCCCCAACTATATAAAACAAATATTAACAGACATGAAAAATCAAAAAGCACTAATACAATTATAAAGGAAGAACTCAATACCCCACTGTCACAAATAGGCAGATCAACTAGATAAAAAAAAAATCAATTAAGATATCAGTACTGCACCAAACTCTTCAACAAATGGGATTAGTAGATGTACACAAACTATTCCAACTGACAATATCCAAATACCTATATTTTTAGCTGCACATGGGATAGTCTCCAAAATAGACCACATACTAACTCATAGAACATGTTTAAGTAAATGCAAAAGAATTGAAATTATCCCATGCATATTATCAGACCGTAGTGCAATGAAATTTGAAATCAATGGCAAGAGAAACCACAAAAACTTTATAAACACATGGAAGTTAAATAACACAGAAGGAATTAAAGAGAAGTTAGACAGTTTTATAGAAACTATAAATTATAGGTTAAACAATGATACTAATACAACATACTGGAACTTATGGGATTAATGAAAGCAGTCCTATGAGAGAAATTTACAGCAGTGAATTCCCTTATCAGAGAGTGATCTCAAATAACCTAATGTTGAGCCTCAAGCTTTTGTAAAAGGATTTTTCTTTTTCTGGCTAGATCAGGCTGCCTTAAGGGCAGGTCTAGTAAGGCATGGGGAGTTTGGGATTGAACTGTGGTCCAATACACCTGACTGGGTTTGCCCCAGCAGGAGCTTAACAACTGAACTAACCCATAAGACCCCTAGCTTCTGAAAAAGAAGAGCAAGTCAAGCCCAAAGCTCATATGAGATAGAAAATTATAAAGATCAAAGCAGAAATTAATGCAATAGAGACTAAGAAAACAATACAAAGAATCAATAGATCAGAGTTGGTTCTTTGGAAGATTAAATAAAAGCAACAAACCCTTAGCCAAACTTATCAAAAAAAGAAGAGTCAGATCCATGCAATTAGAACTAAATGGGGTAAAATCATAACAGACTTGGTTGAAATCCAAAAGATCACTAATATCTACTATAAAAATGTGTATTCTAATAAGATAGAAACCACACAAAAAATGACAGATTTCCACATATGTAGGAATTAACAAAGCTAAATCAAAAAGACATAAAAATTCTAAAAAAAAAAAAAAAAATGAAGTTGAAGATGCAATTAAAAACCTTCCAACAAATGAAAACCTAAGTGGATTCACTCCTGAATTCTATAAGAAATTTAGAGAAAACCTAAGGCCACTACTTCTCAAACTCTTTAATGAAATTGAAAGGGAAGCCATACTCCCAAATTAATTCCTACAGGCAAGCATTACACTGATAGCAAAACAAGAGAAGAATCCAACCAAAAGAGAGAGCTATAGGCCAGTCTCCCTAATGAATACAGATGCAAAAATCCTCAATAAAATACTGTGTCAAACAGAATGAGGCAAATCATCAAAGTTGTACACTTTTACCGAGTAGGAACTATCCCAGGGATGTAGGGATGGTTCAACAGATCAACAAATGTAATACACGGTATTAACAGAGCCAAGGACAAAAACCATATGATCATCTCAATAGATGCAGAAAAAGCTTCTGCCAAAGTCCAACATGCACTGATGATAGAAACCTTCCAGAAAAATGAAACAGATGCTCTTTATCTCAATCTGATAAAAACCATCTATGACAAACCAACAGCCAGCATCATACTAAATGGACAAAACCTGAAAGCTTTTTCTCTAAAATGAATAACAAGATAAGCATGTCCACTATTACCACTCTTACTCAGTGTAGCTCTGGAAACACTGGCCAGAGCAATTAGGCAAGAGTGAAAGGAATAAGGATAGGAAAGGAAGAAGTTATATTGTCATTATTTGCAGATGACGAGATACTCTACATAGAAGACCCCAAAAACTCCACCAAAAGACTTCTAGATTTAGTAAACAAATTCAGTAGTGCACCTAGAAACAAAATCCACACTAAAAAATTAATAGCATTCCTGCACACAAATAATAAACTCACTGAGAGAGAACTTAGGGAAATAATACCTTTCACAGTAGCAATAAAAAAAAATTGAAATACCTAGGAATAAATCTAACAAAGTAAGTAAAAGATCTTTACATTTAAAACTATAGGGCTAGCCAGATAACTCAGTGGATTAAGGCACATGCTTAGGCAGGGGCAGGGATGGGGTTCCACCCCCGGCATGCCCTGCAGGCCCCGCCCAGGGGACATGCTGAGATGACAACTGAGACTGGGCATGGTGGCACTTACCTGTAATCTCAGCGCTTGGGAGGCTGAAAACAGAAGGATCACTATGAGTTCGATCTGTGTAGTGAGACCCTGTAGACCCTGTACTAAAACACACAAAAAAGAAAACGATAGTACTATGAAAAAAAGAGATTGAAGAGGATATTAGAAAATGAAAAGATACTATTTGCTGTTGGGTAGGAAATGGCCATACTTTCATCACAGATTTGATGCAATTCCAATCAAAATACCAACATCATATCTCAAAGAATTAGAAAACAAATTGTAAAATTCATTTGGCACCAGAATCAATTCTGGGCAGCAAAGGCAAGTTTAGAATTATACTAGACTAGACTAGAATTATACTACAAAGTATAATTCTGATACTACGAAGCTATACTGTGATATAAAAAGCATGGTGCAGTCAAACACATAAACACACACACACACACACACACACACACACGCATGCACAAAACAGACCTGAGGATCAGTGGAACAAATTAGAAGATGTAGAAGAAACAACAGCAGATACGAGATATAAGCACACTCAGAGGCAAACACCTTCACTGAAAAAAGACAGCCTCTTTAATAAATGGTGCTGGAAAAACTGACTTTACACATGGCAATGATGAAAACTAGACCCATACCTTTCACATGCACTAAACTGAAATCAAAATGGATTAAAAAATATAAATATTGAAATATAAACAGTAACTCTGCTGGAAGATAGAATAGGTAGAACTCTTAAAAACGTTGGTATATACAAAGGCTTTATAAACAAAACCCTGATAGAACAGGAAATATCACAAAGAATCGAAGACTGGGATCTTATCTTTGCAAAAACAGCAAAGGAAACCACCAATAGAGTGAAAAGACAACCCACAGAGTGGGAAAAAATTTTGCCAACTGTTCCCCAAAGGACTAATATCTAAAACACATTAAAAACTCAAACAAATCAGACTCTGCAAATGTAGATCCAATCCAAAAATGCTCATATGAAATGAATAGACACTTCTCAGATAAAAAAGTAGAAACAGCCAATAAATATATGCAAAAAATGTTGAACATCATTGATCATTCAAGAGATGCAAATTAAAACAATGCTGAGATTTCATCTCACTCCAGGACGCATGGCTATTCTCAAGGACTCAGTCCACAACAAGTGTTGGTATGGATGTGCTGAACAAGAAACCCTGCTCCACTGCTGGTGGGAGTGCAGACTGGTGCAGCCTCTGTGGAAAGCGGTGAGTACTCAGAAAAACAGGATAGGAGGTCCTATCCCACTCAGCTATTCCCCCAAGTATCTTCCCAGAAGAATTAAAAACATCATACCACAGTGAGGTATATACACCCATGTTCATAGTGGCCCACCAGTTTGAGACAGCCCAAATGCCCATCAACCAATCAATGGGTAAAAAAGAGTAAGTATTTTTATATAATAGAATACTAGGCTGTCATAAAGAAGCATAAGCTTGAGACATATCTAGCTAGTTAGATGCAGTTGGAGATCATACTCTTAAGTGAAATAAATCCGGGGACCTGCTGGTTAGCTCAGTTGTTTAAGCACCTGTTCATGCAAATGCAGTCAGGCACAGGATACTGTGGTTTGATTCTCCACCTCCACCTGCCTTAGCAGACCCGCTCTTAAGGCAGACTGAGCCAGCCAAAAAAAAAAAAAAAA